>NC_092178.1:18665740-18741232 GCF_045791955.1 Oncorhynchus clarkii lewisi
ACCTCTTCATCCTACCCCCTCCTTTTTCGAACATTCTGTTAAAAATCGCGCAACATTTCAGCGTCCTGCTACTCATGCCAGGAATATAGTATATGCATATGATTAGTATGTGTGGATCGAAAACACTCTGAAGTTTCTAAAACTGGTTAAATCACGGCTGTGACTATAACAGAGCGTGTGTTTCATCGAAAAGCGCAAGAAAAACTTGTCACTGAAAGCTGAAAAAAGTATCAATGCGCCCCTTTCATGGATTGTTTAAAGGAAACCAAATTTAATATGGACACGGATGCAATTCCTACAGCTTCCACACGATGTCGCCAAAAACAAAAATCCTTTGAGACATTACCAATAGATCCGTCATTCCATCCAGCCTACCTCAATCGATTTTGGAAGATTGAAAAATGGACATTGTTTTCTTGAGTAGCTGCTATTGAATACAGATCGCCCAGTGATCAATTTGATCGCTTATTAACGTTTACAAATACCTAAAGTTGGGTTACAAAAGTAGGTTGAAGTGAATATAGGCAACTTATATCATTTTTAAAAATGACGTTGCGTGTTGGAAGAGAGCTTTTTTCGTGAAGCAGACAGGCTATACAAATGGATATTTTGGGCATTCATGGACGGATTTAATTGGGAAAAAGACCAATTTGTGATGTTTATGGGACATATAGGTGTGCCAACAAAGAATATCATCAAAGGTAATGAATGTTTTATATTTTATTTCTGCGTTTTTGTGTAGCGCCGGCTACGCTAATTCTTTTGTTTACGTCGCCTTCAGGCATTTTGGGGTGTTGCATGCTATCAGATAATAACTTCTCATGCTTTCGCCGAAAAGCATTTTAAAGATCTGACTTGTTGGCTAGATTCACAACGAGTGTAGCTTTAATTCAATACCCTGCATGTGTATTTTAATGAACGTTTGTGTTTTAACGAGTACATTTAGCATTTAGCGTAGCGCATTTGCATTTCCAGGTGCCTACTTGAGACGTCTGCGTCTCAAGTAGGATCAAGAAGTTAAATAACCGTTTGGCGAAGGCACCGCATCGACTATATGCAACGCAGGACAGCTAGATAAACTAGTAATATCATCAACCATGTGTAGTTAACTAGTGATTATGTTAAGATTGATTGTTTTTTATAAGATACGTTTAATGCTAGCTAGCACCTTACCTTGGCTCCTTGCTGCACTCGAAAAACAGGTAGTCAGCCTGCCACGCAGTTTCCTCGTGGAGTGCAATGTAATCGGCCATGTCCAAAAATGCCGATTACTGATTATGAAAACAACTAGAAAACGGCCCTAATTAATCGTCCATTCCGATTAATCGGTCGACCTCATATATATATATATATATATATATATATATATATATATATATATATATATATATATATATATATATTGGCAAGTCGGTTAGGACATCTACTTTGTGCATGACACAAGTCATTTTTCCAACAATTGTTTAGACATATTATTTAACTTACAGTGAATTATATCACAATTCCAATGGGTCAGAAGTTTACACACACTAAGTTGGATGGGCCTTTTAAACCGCTTGGAAAATTCCAGAAAATAATGTAATGGCTTCTGATAGGCTAATTGACATCATTTGAGTCAATTGGAGGTGTACCTGTGGATATATTTCAAGGCCTACTTTCAAACTCGGTGCCTATTTGCTTGACATCATGAGAAAAATCAAAAGAAATCAGCCAAGACCTCAAACAAAATTGTAGACCTCCACAAGTCTGGTTAATCCTTGGGAGTAATTTCCAAACGCCTGAAGGTACCACATTCATCTGTACAAACAATAGTACGCAAGTATAAACACCATGGGACCACGCAGGTGTCACACCGCTCAGCAAGGAGACGCGTTCTGTCTCCTAGTGATGAACGTACTTTGGTGCGTAAAGTGCAAATCAATCCCAGAACAACAGCAAAAGACCTTGTGAAGATGCTGGAAGAAACAGGTACAAACGTATCTGTATCCACAGTTAAATGAGTCCTATATCGACATAACCTGAAAGGCCGCTCAGCAAGGAAGAAGCCACTGATCCAAAACCTTCATTAAAAAAAGCCAGACTACGGTTTGCAACTGCACATGGGGACAAAGATAATACTTTTTGGAGAAAAGTCCTCTGGTCTGATGAAACAAAAATAGAACTGTGTGGCCATAATTACCATTATTATGTTTGGAGGAAAAAGGGGGAGGCTTGCAAGCTGAAGAACACCATCCCAACCGTGAAGCACGGGGGTGGCAGCATCATGTTGTGGGGGTGCTTTGCTGCAGGAGGGACTGGTGCACTTCACAAAATAGATGGCATCATGAGGTAGAAAGATTATGTGGATATATTAAATCAACATCTCAAGACATCAGTCAGGAAGTTAAAGCTTGGTCGCAAATTGGTCTTCCAAATGGACAGTGACCCCAAGCATACTTCCAAAGTTGTGGCAAAATGGCTTAAGGACAACAAAGGCATGGTATTGGAGTGACCATCACAAAGCCCTGACCTTAATCCTATAGAAAATGTGTGGGCAGAACTGAAAAAGCGTGTGCGAGCAAGGAGGCCTACAAACCTGACTCTGTCTGGAGGAATGGGCCAAAATTCACCCAACTTATTGTGTGAAGCTTGTGGAAGGCTTCCCGAAATGTTTGACACAATTTAAAGGCAATGCTACCAAATACTAATTGAGTGCATGTAAACTTCTGACCCACTGGGAATGTTTTGAAAGAAAAAAGCTGAAATAAATCATTCTCTTCTATTATTCTGACATTTCACGTTCTTAAAATAGTGGTGATCCAAAACTGACCTAAGACAGATAATTTTTACTAGGACTAAATATCAGGAATTGTGAAAAACTCAGTTTAAATGTGTTTGACTAAGGTGTATGTAAACTTCCCGACTTCAACTGTGTGTGTGAGGGAGAGAATATAAACGCAACATGTAAAGTGTAGGTCCTATGTTTCATGAGCTGAAATCTTTTTTTCTGTCAAATTTTGTGCACAAATTTATTTACATCCCGTTTAGTGAGCATTTCTCCTTTGCCAATATAATCCATCCACCTGGCAGGTGTGGCATATCAATAAGCTGATTAAATAGCATTTAAAGTTAAATTCGTAAAATTTATTGAAGGATTTAATAATTTGCAATTGTCTACTTAAGGTAAAAGGTTTACGTCTGTCTCCATATGATATGTTAAATATATCCAATGCAAAAAACATCTGCATTTTAAGTGGTATTAATATTAATTTGCATATTTCCATTAATTCCCATGGAAAGTTTCCACCTCTGAATATTCCTCAAAATGTACAACCCTAGGTCCGACTCAGTTGGGTTTAGATTGGGTTATTTGTAGTCAAATAGCTGTTATACAGCCTGGAGGTTTGTTGGGTCATTGTCCTGTTAAAAAACAAATGATAGTCCCACTAAGTGCAAACCAGATGGGATGGTGTATCGCTGCAGAATGCTGTGGTAGCCATACTGGTTAAGTGTGCCTTGAATTCTAAATACATCAGTGTCACTAGCAAAGCACCATCCCACCTCGTCCATGCTTCACAGTGGGAACCACACATGCAGAGATCATCCGTTCACCTGGTCTGCGTCTCATAAAGACATGGCGGGTTGGAACCAAAATGTACAAATTTGGACTCATCAGACCAAAGGACAGATTTCGACCAGTCTAATGTCCATTGCTCGTGTTTCTTGGCCCAAGCAAGTCTCTTCATATTGGTGTTCTATAGCAGTGGTTTATTTGCAGCAATTCACACAGTCTCCTCTGAACAGTTGATGTTGAGATGTGTCTGTTACTTGAACTCTGAAGCATTTATTTGGGCTGCGTTCTGATGCTGGTAACTCTAATGAAATTATCCTCTGCAGCAGAGGTAGCTCTGGGTCTTCCTTTCCTGTGATGGACCTCATGAGAGCCACATTTCATCATAGCGCTTGCTGGATTTTGGGATTGAAATGCTTTACAGGTGACTACTTCATGAAGCTGGTTGAGAGAATGCCAAGAGTGTGCAACATCAAAGCAAAGGGTGGCTAATTTGAATAATCTAAAATATATTTGATTTAACACTTTTTTTGGTTACTACATGATTCCATGTGTTATTTCATAGTTTTGATGTCTTCACTACTGTGCTACAATGTAGAAAATAGTCAAAATAAAGAAACGCTTGAATGGGTAGGTGTCCAAACTTTTGACTGGTTGTGTGTGTGGAGAGAGGTGCGTGAGCGCTCTTGGTGGTTCCAAATTTATTCCATTTAAGAATGATGGTGGCCACTCCTATCTACCCACACACTGTGCATTTGGAAACAATTCAGACCCATTGTATTTTTACAAATTTTATAGATTGAATAGATTCAAGGCGTAATGTACAGACAATGGTATGGAAGGATGTGAATACATTGGAGGTAAACCTAGGCATTGAGTGGTGATGAGAGAGAGATTGTCTCTAGAAACATTTAAACCAGCTGATGTCACTGCGTGTGTGGGAGGTGGAACTCAAGGGTTGGCTAAGGCATATTGAGCAGGGCTAGAGGCTCTACAGTGAATTAAGACAATCACTAACCAGAACAGCAATGGACAAGGCATATTGACATTAGGGAGAGGCATGCATAGCCTCGTGATCATGGGGCATCAAGGCCTGATTGGTGAAGTGCTGCAGAGATGGTTGCCCTTCTGAAAGGTTCTCCCATCTCCACAGAGGAACTCCGACGCTCTGTCAGTGACCATCGGGATCTTGGTCTCCTCCCTAACCAAGGTTCTTCTCCCCCGGTTGCTCAGTTTGGCCAGACGAGCCAGCTCTAGGAAGATCTTGGTGGTTCCAAATTTCTTTCATTTCAGAATAATGGAGGCCACTGTTCTTGGGGACCATCAATTCTGCAGACATTTTTGGTACCCTTCCCCAGATCTGTGCCTCGACTCAATCTTGTCTTGGAGCTTTACGGACAATTCCTTCGACCTCATGGCTTGGCTTTTGCTCTAAAATGCACTGTCAACTGTGGGACGTTATATAGACAGGTGTGTAGTTGTCCAAATCATGTCCAATCAATTGATTTTACCACAGGTGGACTTGAATCAAGTTGTCGAAACATCTCAAGGAAGATCAATGGGAACAACATGATGCACCTGAGCTCAATTTTGAGTCTAATAGCAATGGGTCTTAATTCTTATGTAAAGAAGATGTACATTTATTTTTAATACATTTGCAAAAATGTCTAAACCTGTGTTTGTCACTATAGGGTATTTTGTTTAGATTATTACGTTACAGGCTTAAAATGTCCTCTGTGGAAAAGGGGATGGGTCTAAATACTTTCTGAATGCACTGTATGTGCTGCAATTTAGCAATTATTACTTTGTTGTGGAAAATTTGATCCAAAAGATTAGGCAAAGACTAAAGTTTTAATATTTAATCAAGCAGCTGCAAGGGAGCTCTGTCTCTGGGTGAAGCTAGGGAAGAAACTAAGTGGTTACATGTCCCTTTTTTATATAGTGGGAGGTGATAATACAATATGATTGTATTTTTTATACAAGCAACAGTTCCAGAACGCAATGGCCTTGCAGACAAAACAGGAGTCTATTAAATGCATTTCATCACAGTTCAACACAGTTGAGAGCATAAACCTTGAAGTTAAAACAGCTTACCCCAAATTCTCCCACCACAACTTGTTTATCAGTAATGGTTATGATAAAGTAGGCTTTGTGCGCCGTTGGCATACAGATAAATGCACACATTTCTTAGAATGCTGGCCTTGTTATTTTTCTTATTCAAACAGTCAAAACATGTCAAATGCCCATCCTTAATTTTTAAAAATGCATATTCCAACTCCCACTGAGAAACCCGCAGGGAGTGGGGTCACGGCCAGGTTCGCCATTGTACAGTGCCCTTCGAGCAATTAGCGAGAAGTGCTATTTTTATTTGGTTTTCGTGTAATGAAAAAAATTACTTAATTTTTATTTAATTTTTATGGATAAGTGGTGCATGCATATGTATTCACCCCCTTTGCTATGAAGCCCCTAAATAAGATCTGGTGCAACCAATTATGTTCATAATTAGTTAGATTGCACACAGGTGGACTTTAGGTGTCACATGATCTCTCTGTGTGTGTGTGTGTGTGTGTGTGTGTGTGTATATATATATACATATATACATACACACACACACACACACACACACCTACCTGTTCTGAAAGGCCCCAGAGTCTGCAACACCACTAAGCAGGGGGCACCACCAAGCAAGCGGCACTATGAAGACCAAGGAGCTCTCCAAACAGGTCAGGGACAAAGTTGTGGGGAAGTACAAATCAGTGTTGGGTTATAAAAAATATCAGACACTTTGAACATCCCACGGAGCGTCATTCATTATTTAAAAAAAATGGAAAGAATAGGGCACCACAACAAACCTGCCAAGAGGGCCGCCCACCAAAACTCACAGACCAGGCAAGGAGGGCATTAATCAGAAGGGCAACAAAGAGACCAAGGAGCTGCAAAGCTCCACATTGGAGATTGGAGTATCTGTCCATAGGACCACTTTAAGCCGTACACTCCACAGAGCTGGGCTTTACGGAAGAGTGGTCAGAAAAAAATAAGAAAACAACATGGTTGGTGTTCGCCAAAAGGCATGCGGGAGACTCCCCAAACCTAAGGAAGAATTACTACTCTGGATGGCTCTGACTTAGAATATGTGGACAAATACAAATACCTAGGTGTCTGGTTAGACTGTAAACTCTCCTTCCAGAGTAACATTAAGCATCTCCAATCCAAAATTAAATCTAGAATTGACTTCCTATTTCGCAACAAAGCATCCTTCACTCATGCTGCCAAACATACCCTCGTAAAACTGACCATCCTACCGATCCTTGACTTCGGCGATGTCATTTACAAAATAGCCTCCAACACTCAGACTGCATTCAATTTGCTGAGTAATCAGTGCCATCCGTTTTGTCATCAAAGCCCCATTTACTACCCACCACTGCGACCTGTACGCTCTCGTTGGCTGGCCCTCGCTTCATATCCATCGCCAAACCCACTGGCTCCAGGTCATCTAGAAGTTGTTGCTAGGTAAAGCCCCGCCTTATCTCAGCTCACTGGTCACCATAGCAGCAACCACCCACAGCATGCGCTCCAGCAGGTATATTTCACTGCTCACCCCCAAAGCCAACTCCTACTTTGGTCGCCTTTCCTTTCAGTTCTCTGCTGCCAATGACTGGAACAAACTGCAAAAATCACTGAAGCTGGAGACTTATATCTCCCTCACTAGTTTTAAGCACCAGCTGTCAGAGCAGCTCACAGATCACTGCACCTGTACATAGCCAATCTATAAATAGCCCATCCATCTTCCTCATCACCATATTGGTTACTTATTTTGCTCCTTTCCACCCCAGTGTTTAATTTGCCATACTGTAATAATTTCGCCACTATAGCCTATTTATTACCTCACCCCCCTTATCCTGCCTCATTTGCACACACTGTATATAGACTTTCTCTATTGTATTATTGACTGTTTGTTTATTCCATATGTAACTGTGTTTGTGTCACACTGCTTTGCTTTATCTTGGCCAGGTCGCAGTTGTAAATGAGAACTTGTTCTCAACTGGCCTACCTGGTTAAATAAAGGTGAAATAAATTGCTGTACACAAGCGGAACCCTGTGAATATCAATAGTCATGAATATGTCATTCTGAACCGTTGTTGTTCTTCCTAATTGAGCCAATTTAAACTAATGTTAGTCATCAGTCTGTGTTGGTAATCCGGATTTAAAAAAAATGTATTGTGTAGTGGAGCTGCATACGTTTTGCTCTCCACTTTCTGTACGATCAAGTTTTTAAGTCAGTGGAATTAGAGTATGATAGCTAAAGAGATGGAGAAAACACCTGTCTCCAGATTACATCTTCAAACTAAGTGCAACCGTGGTATGGCATTCCTGACAGGGAGACGGGTCCATCATGCATGACGACGTATACAGGTAATATTGTCTAGCGTTAGCTAGCTACATTTTCAGATATTACACGCTCCAACTTGAAGGAGCTGGATCAGTTTTGTCTTGAAGAATGGGCAAAATCCCAGAGGCTAGATGTGACAAGTTTATAGAGACATACCCCAAGAGACTTGCAGCTGTAATTGCTGCAAAAGGTGGATCTACAAAGTATTGACTTTGAGGGGGTGAATAGTTTTGCACCCTCAAGTTCTTTTGTTTGTTTTTTTGTCTTAATTCTTGTTTGTTTCACAATAAAACATATTTTGCATCTTCAAAGTGGTAGGCAAATGATACAAACCCCCAAAATATCTATTTTAATTCCAGGTTGTAAGGCAACAAAATTAGAAAAATGCAAAGGGGGTTGATTACTTTCGCAAGCCACTGTATATACATAGATCTCGTTTTTTTCCTTTACCTTGTCAGCTCCGGTATTTCGAAACAGCAAACTTTCGGTTACTGGCCCAACACTCTAAACTCCAGGCTACCTGCTGCTTGTAATGTGAAAAGCTCAACAGGTCAAATGGCTCATAATTTATGATTGACTGTGAGCTTTTTCACCGTTATAACACATGCCGGAAATATCGTCACAACGTGAAAATTAGCACGTGCCAATGTTATTGGTCTGTTTCGCTAGCATTCCCGGAAGTCTCGTGATGTTGCACCTCTGGGTTTAGAAACTCTGTGGCAGAAGCGTGAGAATTCTCAAGCTGAGCTTTTTCAGTCTTTGACATCACAATCACAGCCAGTCATAAGCGTAAAAATGCTCACAATTATAATCGATTGTGAGCTTTTTACATGACACCGCCCCTATTTGTAGTAGTAGCAGCAGCAGTAGTACTGGCAGCAGTTTGTAAGTAAGATTTACTGAGAACTGATCTAGCTATGCTTATGCATCAATACTTATACAAGCCTATGACATACACTGAGTGTAACACAAAGTAAGCATACTATATACAGGACTATATACTATATAATGATTACATGTGCAGAGATACTGGAGTGATGGTGGTAGATATGTGTAGGGGTAAGGGGACTAGGCAACAGGATAGTATCAAAAATGGTCCACCACCCAAAGGACATCCAGCCAACTCCAGCCAAGCATTGGAGTCAACATGGGCCAGTATTCCTGTGGAACGCTGTTTTGTACACTGTGTGAATAACTGATGTAGGCTATATATGTCTGACATCTTCAAGTGGACATAAGAATGCAGACAGATTGTAATTCACCATCTGAGGCTTCAGAACACCGTCCGCAGAGGAATGTGTAACGTTGGTTATTTGTTCTGAGGAAATACTATACCTAGAAATCTTCACTCCTAGAATGGCTCCTTTGTGTAACCTACATTCGTGAGTCATCAGTGAAGGCCTATCTCTTCTCTACCATAGCCAACAGCAGAGGAAAATAGGTAGGCAAAGATATGAGGAAAACATGTCTTAGGTCAGCGTTTCCCAAACTCTGTCCTCAGGGCCCCAAGGGGTGCACGTTTTTAGTTTTTTGCCCTAACATTACACAGCTGATTTAAACCATCAAGCTTGAATCTGGTCTGTAGTGCTTAGGGAAAAAAAACAAATGTGGTCCTGAGGACAGAGTTTGGGAAACACTTTCTTGGGTAGTTTGAGGTTAAACTCTAAACAGTTCTGGTTTGCATCTACGGGAACTATCAGGTTTAGGCTTTCAGATGAATCTTTTGTCAAGTTACGGTAACAACTGTTTCTTGATTTTCTCCCCTGGGCTTCAGATGCATTTTAAACATTTTTAGGATGTTTGTGGTTATCTGCCTGAGTGATCAGGCCCCAACATCTGGTGGGACGACAATGTGTTTGGGGGAGTGTAGCAACTACCAGGCCGGCAGGCAAGCATCTCAGTGGCTTATAGAATGACTAACCTAACTGACTCATGTCTGTCTGTCATTTCCTAGACCTGAGGTCATGGTCTGGATGATTCTACTGAGATGGGCCTTTCCTCTAGGTGGTTCTGGTCCAGATGTGTCCTGTGAAGGTGAAGAAAGAGGTGGAAGAAGCAGGACGCGTAGCATTCTGACTAGTCTGGATGTATGGACTGTAGACAGACACCATTGCTTCACGTCAGATGGTGTGACTCTGTCCACACTCGGTTGATCTTACGTTGTATAGGAGGAGTGTTACGAAGGAGTGACGCAACCTGTTGGACTCCAAACAGAAGACAATGCTGTAACCAGACAGCTTGGTAGACACACACTCTGTGGTATCTGGCCGGCTCTGCTGTTGTCTAGACTCTGCTGTTGTCTAGGCTCTGATGGCAGATATTCCCTCTGGACTGCTGGAGGCTTGTGTAGTGGTTGGAGCAGCCAACGATAAACTCAGGGAAGTCCATCAGGTAGGTACTGCTGACTCAATCAATGGACTGATACATGGTGGGGGCATACACTGTTGTTTTTGCAACACATTGGTTATTGTGGGCTTAGGCTACCACCACATCATATCAATAAGAACACTGTGGAATAGTGGTTAAGAGCATTGGGCCAGTAACCGCAAGGTTGCTGGTTTGAATCCCTGAGCCGACTAGGTGAAAAATCTGCCGGTGTCCTTGAGTAAGTCCCTTAACCCGAATTCCTCCTGTAAGTGGCTCTGGATAAGAGCGTCTGCTAAATGACTAAAGTAAATGTAAGAAACATACTTATACACATCATATGTAGGTCTATATATGTTATGTACAGCATGTTACATATTGAAAATGTTTCCACTTCCTGCCAGTCCCATCAACAGGGCAAAATCAAAGAGCTTCCCCTGTTGGGGGCAGAGGTACTACAGGTTCACGCCCCACCTTTTGTGACCAAGGAGAGTGTGAGTAGCGAGACCCATGGTCACGCCCCAGCCTTCAGCAGGGTCCAGAGGAGGCGCTCCTTCATCAAGAAGAAGAAGGAGAGGGCTGGAATAGCTAACGGAGAGACAGCCAAGGGTAGCGATGGAGGAGGCGGCACCACCACAGAGGACATCAGTGTCCCCAAGGACCTGGACCTCATCGCCCTGCCTCAACTCTGCTTCCCAGGTGACACAGCGTGATGTCGAAGTCGCCGTTTTGATTCAAACTAGAATCATGATAGTGAAATAGCTAGACAAGGATGGATGAAAACTAGCTGTCTAGCTAAATCCCATATACCTTTAGTATTGAGATGTTGATTACTGTACGATATCCCTGTCTAGTAAATTAAATCCATCAAATTAGGACAATACACACACTATGAGTTGATTATCTATGTTCTGATTATCACACACAACTGTATATGAAGCAGTGATGTGATTCCTCGTGTCATGCTTATATGAGACCTTGTCGGTATTCTTCCATTGACCAGGTGGTCTTCAGATAGCCAGCGAGCAGAGAGAAGACTCGTACCATTACCTGGTGTTTACTGATGTCTTTGGGAACAGGACACATGCTGTAGTGGTGCAGTACTACAGGCCTATACAGGTGAGACGGCTCACCAGCTGAGCTTTATTCATGCAAACTGGAATGCTTTGGATTCTTGGAAAGAAAATTGTTTAAACAAAGGGGCTTACTGTTACATTCCCTGGGTATGTAGCCTATATTATCTAGGGTTAGATAATCAAAAGATGGATTGATTACAAACATGGACATCTGAAGCCTTTTATGGACAGCTTTCCTGTTCACTTCTGAGTTAGAAGTCTACTTAAAATGCAGGTCGACATTTATTGGGATGCAGAGGCAGAGCTGAGAGATTTCCACTTTGCTAGCTGCAAAGTAAAAATTGGCAATATATCATAAACATTCATAACAACAGAAATGTGTTTAAGGTTAGGGCTCAGCATAAGGTTAGTAGTGTGGTTAGGGTTAACCTGTCTAGGACTGGTTCCGCTGGCGGAACCCCTCGCCAACAGCCAATGAAATTGCAGGGTGCCAAATACAAATCAACAGAAATCTCATAAATCAAATTTCTCAAACATACAAGTATTAGGCACCATTTTAAAGATACAAATCTCGTTAATCCAGCCACAGTGTCTGATTTCAAAAATGCTTTATAGCGAAAGCTCCACAAACGATTATGTTAGGTCACCACCAAGTCACAGAAAAACCCAGCCATTTTTCCAGCCAAAGTGAGGAGTCACAAAAAGCACAAATGGAGATTAAATTAATCACTAACCTTTTGATGATCTTCACCAGATGACACTCATAGGACTTCATGTTACATACATGTATGTTTTGTTCGATAAAGTGCATATTTATATCCAAAAATCTCATTTTACATTGGCGTGTTGTGTTTAGTAGTTCCAAAACATGCAGTGATTTTGCAGAGAACCACATCAATTCACAGAAATACTCATTATAATGTTGATGAAAATTCAAGTGTTATGCATGGATATTTAGATACACTTCTCCTTAATGCAACCGCTGTGTCAGATTTAAAAAAAACTTTACGAAAAAGCATACCATGCAATAATCTGAGTACGGAGCTCAGAGCCCAAACCAGCCAAAAGAAAAATCCGCCATGTTGCGCAGTCAACAAAAGTCAGAAATAGCATTATAAATATTCACTTACCTTCTATGATCTTCATCAGAATGCACTCCCAGGAATCCCAGTTCCACAATAAATGTTTGATTTGTTCGATAAAGTTAATAATTTATGAACAAATAGCTTCTTTTGTTAGGGCGTTTGGTAAACAAATCCAAACGCACGTTCAGGTCCAGCCGAACGTCGGACGAAAAGTTCAAAAAGTTATATTACTGGTTGTAGAAACTGATCAAACTTTGTATAGAATCAATCTTTGGGATGTTTTTATCATAAATGCTCAATGTGACAACCGGAGAATTCCATTGTCTGTAGAAAAGCAATGAAACGAGAACTACCTCATGTGAATGCGCGTGACTGAGATCGAGGCTGCTGCCAGACCTCTGACTCATTCCCCTCTCATTCGGCCCCCCTTCACAGTAGAAGCCTGAAACAACATTCTAAAGAGTGTTGACATCTAGTGGAAGCCTTAGGAAGTGCAAAATGACCCATTTCCCACTGTGTATTCGATAGGGGCTGAGTTCAAAAATTACAAACCTCATATTTCCTACTTCCTGTTTGGATTTTTTTTCTCAGGTTTTTGCCTGCCATATGAGTTCTGTTATACTCACAGACATCATTCAAACAGTTTTAGAAACTTGAGTGTTTTCTATCCAATGCTAATATATGCATATTATTATTAGTATCTGGGACTGAGTATGAGGCAGTTTACTCTGGGCACGCTATTCATCCAAAAGTGAAAATGCTGCCCCCTATCCCAAAGAAGTTTTAAATTCAATTTAATGACTTTGTGGCTGTGCCAGCTAGTGACTACCCTGCAGAGCTGACTCCAGTACATGAGTCATCCCAATAAATGCCATCCTGCACTAAAAATGCAGGTATGTGTATTACCTGTCTGTCTATTGTTTAGAACACATGTTAAACTCATTCCACGGAGGGCCGAGTGTCTGCGGGTTTTCACTCTTCCCTTGTACCTGATTGATGAAAAAGGTCACTAATTAGTAAGGAACTCTTCTCACCTGGTTGTCTTGGTCTTAATTGAAATGAAAAACCAAAGACCTGCAGACACTAGGCCTTCCATGGAATGAGTGACACCCCTGGTTTAGAAGGACACATGACATAGTAGACCTACAGTAATTTCACCATTCCAGAGATCCTCATCTGGTCATTGGTCACTGATTGGTTGTTTGCTTCCCATTTTTTTCAGGATGTTGGGCACCAAAATGGCCACCTGTCGTCCTCCAAGTCGTCCCGTCTCTACACGGCATACGGCATCTGTGTCATCTCTAAATATCCTTACTACAACGCTCTCCGGGACTGCCTGTCATGGTGAGAACAATTCACTGTTCTCCTACTCCTCTAGGTCTATGTGTTCGTTCAAGTAAATACCGGAAGAGAATACCAAACAGTACATATCAAACTAAATCCAGCCAGACTTGGGCCATCATTATGTATCAATGATCAGTTTACTCATCTTAGGCACCTATTGACCTTTTTATGTTAATGTTTTTACTGAACGGCGTCCCTCCCAGTCTCTTGACCCAGCTCAAGCCCAGCTGGATGGGGGACTTTGAGGAGAGGGTGAAGGAGTTTTCAGCCAAGCTGGCGCTGGTGCCCATTCCCCCACCTGGGCAACTTCATGTGGTGAGCCAACTGTTTTTCTCTCCATCTCGCTTTGATATACGTGCATTATTAAACTGTACTATATGCCATTTAGCGCCATGCTCTACCAACTGAGCCATACAGGACCACATCATGTTTCTCTCTTCTATTGTCATGTGTTATGTTGGTAATGTTCCAGCAGGATAATATCTGTTGTTGGTGGTCTATGTTGTTCCTCTGTCCTGTCCCAGGTCTTTAACCTCAGGCCTCTCCAGATTGGGCTTCCCTCCCGGGAGGATAAGGACCGTCCGGCTGTTGACCTGGACCTCCATCTGCCTTTCCTGTGCTTTAGACCCCGACAGCTCCTCCAAGTGAGGACAGACAGTACATAGCTGTCCCACACAGCCTGATTGTACTTCTACTAAACTGCCTAACCCACTACACAATCTGTTCTTTCAATGCAGTTAAAGAAAGTCTACTGTGGAAGACTGGAAATGGGATTATGTGCAAATATACAGTATGTTTCTGTCAACCTGTTTTGATTGGTAAAAGACGTGTATATCTCTATATCAATGTGGCCGTGTGTGTGTGCCTGCGGGCATGTGCTGGTGCCTCTGCTCTTCAGATCATTACCAGCCTGTTGATAGAGCAGAGGGTAGTACTGTTGTCCTGTGACTGGGCCCGGCTCACCCTGCTGGCAGAGAGCCTGATGCTCTTCATCCACCCCCTGGTGTGGCAGCACCCTTTCGTGCCCATCCTCTCACGCCAGATGCTGGACTTCCTCATGGCGCCCACCGCCTACCTCATGGGCTGTCATCTACACCACTATGAAGAGGTGGCTGCGGTAAGGATGGATTTTCACTACATGGCCATGCTAGAATGGTGTAATCCGATAGTGATAGTTATAGAGATGGTTACTGTGAGTTATCACTATAATGATGGTTAAAGTGGTGGTGGTTAACTTCTTATGGGCAGGTGGGACAGTAGCGTCCCACCTGGCCAACATCCGGTGGAATTGCAGAACGCGAAATTCAAACTACAGTATTATAAATATTTAACTTTCATAAAATTACATCAAAATAAAGCTTTCATAAAATCACAAGTTTAATACATCAAAATAAAGCTTCACTTCTTGTTCGTCCAGCCGCTGTGTCAGATTTCAGAAATGCTTTAAGGCAAAAGCGATTATATGCGGACAGCGCCACGCATACAAACGCATGAAAACCATATTTCAACCAAGCAGATGCAACACGAAAAAAAGAAATAGCAATATAAAAAATGCCGTACCTTTGATCTTCTTATTCTGTTGGCACTCCAAAGGGTCCCAGTTACATCACAAATGGTCCTTTTGTTCGATAATGTCCTTCTTTATATCCATAATAACTCAGTTTAGCTGGCGTGCTTCAGTCAATAATCCACCCAGTTTCCCTCCATCAAAATGCATACAAAATGAATCCCAAATGTTACTAATAAACTTTTCCAAACAAGTCAAACAATGTTTATAATCAAACCTTAGGTACCCTAATACGTAAATAAACTATAAAATTTAAGACGGAGAATCGTTATTGTCTTTACCTGAGAAAAATACCAAAGAACGCGCTCTCTTCCACGCGCTTGGAAACACTACAGCCAAAATGGGAGTCACCTAGACAACTATAGTTTCTGGCTCATTTTTCCAAAATTCAGCCTGAAACTCTTTCTAAAGACTGTTGACATCTAGTGGAAGCCCTAGGAACTGCAATCTGGGAGGACTTATAATAAAAGTGATAACCATTGAAAATAGTGGTAGGCTGAATTAATTTTTTTTTTTTTTTGGGGGGGGGGGGGGGGGGGTTGTCCTTGGGGTTTCGCCTGCCATATCAGTTCTGTTATACTCACAGACATAATTTTTTAACAGTTTTAGAAAACACTCTTAAGTTTCTATCTAAATCTACCAATTATATGCATATCCTAGCTTCTGGGCCTGAATAGCAGGTAGTTTACTTTGGGCACGCTTTTCATCCGGATGTCAAAATACTGCCCCCTACCCCAGAGGTTAAAGTGGTGGTGGTTAAGGTGGTGGTGGTTAAAGTGGTGGTGGTGGTGACCTCTGCCTGGGGCGGCAGGTAGCCTAGTGATTAGAGAAGTGGGTCTTGAGCAAGGCACTTAACCACCTAGAACTGCTCCAGGGGCACTGCACTGTGGCTGACTCATTTTCCCAGCCCCTCATAGGTGTGTGTCTCTGGGGGTTGGGTTGAGCATAAAGACACATTTCTGTTCTCTGTAAGTTGATGGACAATAAAGTACATTTTCTTTTACCTTCCCTTACCTCATGGTCTGCCACCTGCACCACTACAAGGAGGTAGCCGCGGTAAGGAGCACTCGTACCATAGTGGAGAATGTTTACACTTCTCATCTGAATTTTTCTGGCATCAGTGATTTATTTCTTATTTAATACCCATATTTATCATGCTTTATTAAGATGTATCATTTATTTTCAGTTTCCACTTGCTTACACGGTATAGAGGATCATGTGGTTCAATGTCCTAACTAACATAAAGTACAGGCGTTAAGAGTCAAGTTAATTTTAGCTTATCCACTTGATTTGTCCCTAATCCTTTGTTCTCCTCCGTCACACAGTATTCTCTAAGAGGGGCAGTGTTGTGTATTACTGTGTTGTGTTGATTTCTGTGTTTTCCCTACATGACAGGAAACGGATGATCTGATCCTGGTTAATATTGATGATGGGACCGTGTCGTCTTCCTGGTCTGATGGGATTGACCTGCCCGATGTCCCGCTGGCGGCCGCAGAGTGTTTTATAACACGGTAGGATAGGAGACCATCTGGGGAGTGTTCATTAGGGCTCGCCGTTGCAAAACTTTTCTTATTGTCCCTCTCCGTTTCAGTCTGTTTTCTTTCGTTTGGTGTCTAATGAATTTTACCTAGAGGACAAGACTCACAGTTAGTCTGCTGTCCTAAGATAAACTTGGCAAAAAAAGAAACGTCCTCTCACTGTCAACTGCATTTATTTTCAGCAAATTTAACATGTGTAAATATTTATATGAGCATAAGATTCAACAAATTCCACAGACATGTGACTAACAGAAATGGAATAATGTGTCCCTGAACAAAGGGGGACACATTAAGTAACAGTCCGTATCTGGTGTGGCCACCAGCTGCATTAAGTACTGCAGTGCATCTCCTCATGGACTGCACCAGATTTGCCAGTTCTTGTTGTGAGATGTTACCTCACTCTTCCACCAAGGCACCTGCAAGTTCCCAGAAATTTCTCGGGAATGGCCCTAGCCCTCACCCTCCGATCCAACAGGTCCCAGACGTGCTCAATGGGATTGAGATCCGGGCTCTTCGCTGGCCATGGCAGAACACTGACATTCCTGTCTTGCAGGAAATCACCCACCGAACAAGCAGTATGGCTGGTGGAATTGTCATGCTGGAGGGTCATGTTAGGATGAGCCTGCAGGAAGGGTACCACCTGAGGGAGGAGGATGTCTTCCCTGTAACGCACAGCGTTGAGATTGTCGGCAATGACAACAAGCTCAATCCGATGATGCTGTGACCATGATGGATCCTGCACCTCCAAATTGATCCCGCTCCAGAGTACAGGCCACGGTGTAACGCTCATTCCTTCGACGATAAACGTGAATCCGACCATCACCCCTGGTGAGACGAAACCACGACTCCTCAGAGAAGACCACTTTTTGCCTGTCTGGCCCATCGACGGTGGGTTTGTGCCCATTGGCGACGGTGTTGCCGGTGATGTCTGGTGAGGACCTGCCTTACAACAGGCCTACAAGCCCTCAGTCCAGTCTCTATGTCGATTGCGGACTGTCTGAGCGCTGATTGAGGGATTGTGCGATCCTAGTGTAATTCGGGCAGTTGTTGTTGCTATCCTGTACCTGTCCCACAGATGTGATGTTCGGCTTTACCGATCCTGTGCAGGTGTTGTTACACGTGGTCTGCCACTGCGAGGCGATCAGCTGTCCGTCCTGTCTCCCTGTAGCGCTGTCTTAGTCGTCTCAGAGTATGGACATTGCAATTTATTGCCCTCGCCACATCTGCAGTCCTCATGCCTCCCTGCAGCATGCCTAAGGCACTTTCACGCAGATGAGCAGGGACCCTGGGCATCTTTCTTTTGGTGTTTTTCAGAGTCAGTAGAAAGACCTCTTTAGTGTCCTAAGTTTTCATAACTGAGACCTTAATTGCCTACCGTCTGTAAGCTGGTAGTGTCTTAACAACCGTTCCACAGTTGCATGTTAATGAATTGTTTATGGTTTATTGAACAAGCATCAGAAACAGTGTTTAAACCCTTTACAATAAAGATGTGTGTAGTTATTTGAATTTTCATGAATTATCTTTAAAAGACAGGGTCCTGGAAAAGGGACGTTTCTTTTTTTGCTGAGTTTATTACAATGTGTATTGTAATGAATAGGGGAAGGGATGTTATGCAGATAAGTGTGCCACATGTTTTCAGAATATTTCACCAAGTCGAGTATTGGAATAGAACATGTTTTGTTACCCCTCCCCATTAAGTGTGTCTGGGTGGGTGGGTGTGGGTGCAGGGTGGAGGGTCTCCAGGTGCACTATGACCTGGAGGTGTGTCACCTGGGGGACAGTACAGAGGTGAATGCGAGGAGGGCCCAGAGGAAGCAGTGGCAGAGCAAACTCAACACACACATCCAGAACATCACTCTGGAACTCATCGTCAACATCTTCAGGTCAGCATCATTTATAAAATTGTATTTGACCTTTATTTTACCGGGCAGGTCAATTTAGAACAAATTCTTATTTACAATGACTGCCTAGCAAGAGACAAAAGGCATCAAATATATACTGTTATTCACCGTCGTTCACTATGACTTATAATAATCATGTACAGTATATTTTATTATGACATAGTTGTTACAATATTATAACCTAATTGACATGCTTTAATTATGTAACTTTGATAATTGAGACTCACATTGAGCATATCTAGTCATACATTTTGGGTTGGACCGAAGATGCCTATTTCTCTCACAAGCAAAGCCTTTTGATTATCAAATTGTTTAGAATATAGTGACATTCTAACACTCTTAGTTATCCTATTAAATCTTGCTTTATTACAACCAATACAATATCAATTCCCTGTGCAAAATCACAGCAATATCCTGTAAAATATCAGAACAGGAAAGCTAATCTAGTGATTATTACCCCCCCCATACTCCACACCCCAACCACCACGACAGAGAAGTCCACGATCACCTCAACTATGAGCACAGAGTCTTCAACAGTGAAGAGTTCCTTAGGTCTAGAGAGCCAGCAGACCAGCCATTTTACAAGAAGGTATGATACAAATCCTGGTCTGTCTGTCCAGTGAGATGTCAATCTCTGTTGACTTCTAACCTACAATATTTGGGGCAATATTTTCTGTTCAGAATGTGATCCAATTGAAAGTGAATGCAGTATATTTTGTCGTCTTTGCAGGTGTTGGACACACACATCTTCCACTCATTCCTACGGGATCGTCTGACCAGGAAGATGGACGCATTCACACGTATGGAGCTGAGTACTCGGACAGAAGCTTACAGGTGAGAGGGAAGATGAGAGTTTAGCATAAATATTTACCTTTAAACTAGTAAGAGTTTATTTTAACCTTGCAAATGGAATTGAATTCAATGGGATTTCAATTTGGTTAAAAAAATAACAAATATTCTAGCACTAACAAACTTGATTCAACTCCTCATCACCCTTTAGAGGTGTGTTAGTGCTACGGCAAAAACAAAAACCCCATTGGGTCCCCAGGACCAGGATTGGGAAACACTGCAGTACTGTATCTTCAAACGCACATCCCGAGTCCTTCCCTTCCTGGTATAAGCACAGCCTTTCCCCTGATGTCTGTCCTCGCTCCGGGGTGACATTTCCCCTAGGTGCAGATCTAGGATCAGCTTCCCCTCCCCCAACCCTAACCTTTATCATTAGTTGGGAAATGCTAAACTGACCCAAGATGAGCATCTAGAGGCAACTTCACCCTCCAACTCTGGCCTCTTCCCCAGGCTGAGGTCCATGACAGAGTCTCCGCGGCGGCCCACCATGCAGGAGTTGGCCCGTAAATACACCAGCCCAGAGAGCCGGCTCAGCAAGAGGCTGGGGGCCAGCCTGCCCAACCTGGGGGAGAGTGGGGGGTCTCTGGTGGGGCCCCTCAGGCAGACCTCCTTCAAGAACATACAGGTGGACAGCGGTAGGTTCAGGTGGACAGCGGTAGGTTCAGGTGGACAGCGGTAGGTTCAGGTGGACAGCTACGCGTGTGAACAACAAGCCATAGAGAGAGAGAGGACTCATCTTTGTATCTGTGCCATTATAGCGTCTGTGATGGCATTGGCTATTTAACGTTGTCAATTTTATTAATTGGCTGATTTCTCCCAACTTCTAGGAATCCCCACCCAGTGTACTACTTGGTGGAATGGTGGAGGCCCTTAATGGCAATGACCATGCTAAAGCAGTTATATCCATTATGAGTCCTCTATCTATCTCTATGACAACAGGCACAACCTCTATGTTGTTTTCCAAAGTTGGCGAAATGTCGTGCGTCATTAGTGTATTTATTATATTAGTGTATTTGTAACATATTAGTGTATTTGTAACAACCTAACCAATGCGAAACTTCTATTCGATCAGATAAGGCTCATGTAGCAAATGAGCAATTACATTTATTTTTTGTTGACCAAATTCTACAATCATTGACCTCCATACCAGAATTCTGGAGTAAAGCCTCCCGTTTTGCCTCTTCCTCTATGCTACTACCATTTACCGGCGAAGAATTTAACTCAGGGGGGTCACCGCAATCGTTCTTCAACGAGGTCCTGAGGGCCGCACTGAAAATGTATTATAAAAATAGTTTGCAATGCTCCCTGACTGTCTAGTGATTCATTAGCAAGCTGGAGTGTCAAGAAACCATTATCATTCTACACAGTTTGGATATGGTAAAATGGTTTACTCAAAACACTTGAGGGCTGGATTCAACACCCCTGATATAACTTAGAAATGCCTCATGAGCTTGGTTTAACTGGTGTACCCCATCAGAACCCAAAATATCAGCTTGTTTTACTCCAATGTTTGTAAATAAGATACATGTAAACAAGCACTCTATAGCCTCAACATGGTTAACTTTAATTTGGATACCGTGGATTTTAAATTTTTTTTATTTGGATGGTCGGTCCTTGCATTCATAGCTCTATCTATGAATTTGAGAGTGATCAAACATTTCTCCAGCCCCATCCCTCAGCTTTTTACCGAAACTGTGGTCTGGACAATCCTTTGTTATTGTTCCAATTGCTGATTGGGCCTTTTAAGGGTTCCTCTGTATGAATGGATTTAATCTAAGAAACACTGACCTCAGTTCTTGAAACCTTTGTGATGGAACCCCATAGGTATGAAGTCTCCCCAGAGGCCTGTGAGATTCTTCAAGCTTCCTGAGTTCCCCCCTCCGCTGGCCTACCACTACGTCCAGAATTACTACCAGGAGATGATCACCCTCCTGGGCAAGGCCATCAGCGGGGCGGCCTCCGGGGACTCCTCTCTCCTGGCTCGCTATCACTACCTCAGGGGCTTCGTCAACACCGTGGCCGGTAAACGCCTGGATGCTCTAGAAGACTTCCAGAACCTCTACAAGACAGACACAGACATCTTCCCTGGCGAGCTGGTCAACGCGTTGGTGGACTCCCTACAGGAGGGCGAACAGGCACTGGCTGACCGCCGACCCGAAATCAAACACCTGATTAGTCGAGTAAAGAGGGACCATGAGAGGGAGCGGGCGCGCCATGTCGATGAAGGTGTCAAGCGGTTCCAACTCCCGAAAAAGCACATGCAGTTGGAGGACTTTGTGAGGCACGTGCAGGAGTCTGGGATTGTCAAAGACCAGGGGACCATTCACCGGCTGTTTGAGGCTCTCACTGTGGGTAAGGAAGTCATACAGACTAGAGGTCTACTGATTATGATTTTTCAACGCCGATACCGATTATTGGAGGACCAAAAAAGCCGATACCGATTAATCGGCCGATTTTATTATTTTTGTTGTTGTTATAATGACAATTACAACAATACTGAATGAACACTTATTTTAACTTAATATAATACATCAATAAAATCAATTTAGCCTCAAGTAGATAATGAAACATGTTCAATTTGGTTTAAATAATGCAAAAACAAAGTGTTGGAGAAGAAAGTAAAAGTCCAATATGTGCTATGTAAGAAAGCTGACGTTTCAGTTCCTTGCTCAGAACATGAGAACATATGAAAGTTGGTGGTTACTTTTAACATGAGTCTTCAATATTCCCAGGTAAGAAGTTTTAGGTTGTAGTTATTATAGGAATTATAGGACTATTTCCCTCTATACCATTTGTATTTCATTAACCTTTGACTATTGGATGTTCTTATAGGCACTTTAGTTTTGCCAGTGTAACAGTATAGCTTCCGTCCCTCTCCTCGCTCCTCCCTGGGCTCGAACCAGCAACACAACGACAACAGCCACCATTGAAGCAGCGTTACCCATGCAGAGCAAGGGGAACAACTACTAGAAGGCTCAGAGCGAGTGACGTTTGAAACGCTATTAGCGCGCGCTAACTAGCTAACCATTTCACTTCGGTTACACCTGCCTCATCTCGGGAGTTGATAGGCTTGAAGTATTAAACAGTGCAATGCTTGACGCACAACGAAGAGCTGCTGGCAAAACGCACAAAGTGCTGTTTGAATGAATGTTTACGCGCCTGCTTCTGCCTACCAACGCTCAGTCAGATACTTGTATGCTCAGTCAGATTCTATGCAACGCAGGACACGCTAGATAATATCTAGTAATATCATCAACCATGTGTAGTTAACTAGTGATTATGATTGATCGTTTTTTATAAGATAGGTTTAATGCTAGCTAGAAATTTACCTTGGCTTACTGCATTCGCGTAACAGGCAGTCTCCTTGTGGAGTGCAACGAGAGAGAGGCAGGTTGTTATTGTGTTGGACTAGTTAACTGTAAGGTTGCAAGATTGGATCCCCTGAGCTAACAAGGTGAAAATCTGTCATTCTGCCCCTGAACGAGGCAGTTAACCCACGTTCCTAGACCGTCATTGAAAATAAGAATGTGTTCTTAACTGTCTTGCCTAGTTATATAAAAGTATAAAAACAACAAAAAAATAAAATAAAATCGGCAAACCGGCACCCAAAAATACAGATTTCCGATTGTTATAAAAACTTGGAATTGGCCCTAATTAATCGTCCATTCGCATTAATCGGTCGACCTCTAATACAGACACCAAGCTTAGAAAGAGGGAAATAATGAGTGAGAGTAAAGGAGAGAGGGTTGTCTCTTTTGGTGGAGGTTTTCTTCTATGTAGCCCCTTGTTGTATGGGACTCATGAACATAATCCAATTGATAATACTTGGCCTATAATCCGTAAACACTCCAGTTCCTGTGATTGATGTGTTAATACCTTACTACATGTAGTGTGAATGGCCACGCTAATTCATCTGACTATTGAATCTGCTTAATTTCTTATCCTTTACCTGATCAGAATGTTGTAAGAGCAGCTTGGGTTGGCATGGTGGTGGTGGTGGTGGCTCTGCGGTGAAGGCTTCTTCCCAGTCTATCTTTTACCTTGATTCCAATCTGGAGGGTAAGCATAGCATTATACCCTGACTGCCTGCAGATTGTGCTGTGCCCAACTCCTATCTTGGTGTGTGTGTGTGTTGCTTTGGCCTGTGTGTGTTCTGCTTAATCAACTATCCCCTCCCTCGGGTCTTAAATCTGAGAAGTGTTTGCTTTTAACATTAGTGTTGCTTCAAACACCTCACGTAGCATTCATGGCTGACGTCTAGGTAATATTTTCTTTCTTTGTTTTGAAGGACGAATACTATTTGTCCTATGTGTTCAATTGACTGTTACAGGACTCTTATCTTACAATGGTCTATTGGACTGTGAGTAGCCTCATGGAAGTGTGTTAAAGTGCCTCACGTTTCACTTTACATAGGAGTCATACTGTGCACGTCCAGTAGGGCCAGGGACAATATCAGTATCGAAACAAAACATGAAGCGGATTTAACATCTTTAGAAAAACAGCTCTAATGTTGGAAACAAACATCATTATGTTGTCATTTCCAAGCTATAGAACACAATATTTTACATACAGCAGGTTTTTAAAGAGTTTAGTCTGCTTCGTGTTTTCAATTTTGCCATAGAAAAAATATTGTTAAACTGTTATGGTCCCGGCCCTAACTTCCAGTGAGCCTTGTGTGAATCTTTTTCTCCAGTAAACCCACACACCATGAACTTGCTCCACCAGCCAATCAAAAAAAGGCTGTTTAATGTGGTTCCTAATACTATAACTCCTTCCCCAACCCTGCTAGTCACCTTTCCATTCTAGCTCATTGATTATTGTTTTGAATGAGAAACCTAGTTGAATCACACCCAGTTTACAGTGAATGTAAACTGCCCCTATGGTTGCAAAACCCTGACTCTAGACTGCTCCCTGCAGGCCAGCAGAAACAGGTGGACCCGGAGATATTCCGCGTGTTCTACACCTTCTGGAAGGAGACTGAGGCCGAGGCTCAGGAAGTGGCCCTGCCGGCCTCGGCCCTGGAGCACTTGGAGGCTAATGAGTGTGTCTTCAAGCTGTCCTCTTCGGTCAAGACCAGCCACGGCGTGGGCAAGATCGCCATGACACAGAGACGGCTGTTCCTGCTGACCGAAGGACGACCCGGGTACATGGAGGTCACCAAGTTCAGAGACATTGAGGTGAGTTAGGACCTAATTGATCTACGATACTACTACACTTTGTGATATACTGTATATTATTCATGATACTATATATTTTTATAGATATTACTACAATATGTGAATACATTGAAGGCTCTCGGATCAATAATGAAAAACATTTTTATTCACTCCGTCGGGGTCTCAACTTAGTGTTGGAAGTTAGAATAGTAGAATACACAAGGTACAATTTCGAAATTTGGTTGTACATCAACAGTTTTTGATGTCAATCACTGATAGTCATTCAATTAGCCCATGTCAGCTGGCCGCTACCAATCTAAAAAATGTTAGCTATCTAAACTTAGTAATCATGGTTGAATTACTGGCTGGGGGCATTTGATTTTGTTAGTCAGTCTCACTCAGATATCATATTAAAAACGGCAAACATTTCTCTCCATCGTATGGCAAAATGTGTAGAATTGTAGGAAATTAGCTGTAAAACATGGTGTATGCACCCCCATCAAAGTTGCCCATCCATGCATTAATCTATACAATAAAAGGAATGTGTTTGATGTGCTTATAGATGTGTAATCTATGCTCTGCTATGCAGCTAATGTAGACAACTACATCTGTTTTTTAAAAACACTCTATTTCATATACTGTCATATTGAGAAACAGGACATTTTCCTGGGTCTATCCATGTTATGATTGCTTATAGCAAGTGTTACAGTGCACTGTAAGTATGTCATAAGGCACTATAAATGCACTCATAAGGCCTTATACATGTGTACTATCATACAAAGTCTTACCAAATATGACATTACAAATATGAATGTCAAAGATGGTGTTAGGTGAATAATTGCTCCCAGATCTGTGGTCTTTACAACCATAGGAGTTGGCTATACAGAACAAACAGATCTGGCACCAGGCTAGTGAATAACCGGTTGGCTCTTGTACCTCAGGAGGTGAAGATCTCCTCTGCTCCCTTCCTACTGCTGAGGATCCCGTCTTTGAAGATCAAGACCACCCTGAGGAAGGAGACGTTCGAGGTCAACCTGAAGTCAGAGGTTGACCTCTGGCACCTCATGGTCAAGGAGATGTGGGCTGGAAGGAAGATGGCCGACAACCACAAGGTAGTATGTCAAAATGTGATTGGAAAATGTATTAATCTGTCTCTGGGTGTGTGTCAATTTATATAATTTTTTTGACTGAATTGTGCACCCGTTCACTACTTCCCACAATTCTAGGAATTGGGTTGGTGAAGGTATGGGCCTTATTTCACCATATGTCTTTTACTGTACTAGATATTTCCTTTCAAATCCATAAATGGAAGTGAACAAGGACATCCTTGGGGTGGAAGGAGAGATAATTGGGACATAGCTTCTCTCTCTATCCCGCTCTGCATACGACTATGTATGGCCAGTATGTAGCTACACTATGAAGGGAGTTTTTCTTTAGCAGCACAGATGGCCAACGTTAGCACTAAAACCATTCTGTCCTGATCCCACCCTGGGCCTCTCTGGCAGATTGGACTGTAGCTCAGTGGGTGTGGTTGACATTCCATGTAAGAGGGGGAGCTATGGAGTTTCATATGGGCTTGGCTCTATTGTTCAGCCAGTCCAAAGTCTGCACCACTCTCCAGCCTTCAGTTTCCCCTATTAAACTGCATGAAACAACATGGACGCTGCTGGCCCCCAGCCCATCTCACTTCATGTATTGTCGGCTTCTCTGTTATCACTGGAAAGACCGCATTTCCCAGGGTTAAGTTCTGGCTTTCTCTTTAATTAAGGCCTCATCCCCTGCTGCCTCCAGCTAGCCTAGCTCTGGATCTTTTTGTGCTGTCGTGGCATGACAATAACTACACTAGACAAGGAGTTGGTAAGACCGCACCAACAGATCTGGCACCAGGCTAGCCTCCCCCAACACATGGTTCAGATGCCATGGAGTTACCGTAAGAGCCAGTTGGTCTGGTTACAAACTACTGGCCCTAGAGATATTTTGCTTTCTATTCCTCTTCTCTTTTTCATGTTGACGTCAGCATGATGTCATGGGAAACAGACTCTTGTACATCTGGAGCATAGAATGTGTGACGTTCATCATAATTCATATACATATGAATAGAATCTCAAATCTGTATTGTTTCTCGCTCTTCCTTTCCTACTCTCACTTCCGCGCTCTCTCAGGACCCCCAGTATATGCAGCAGGCTCTGACCAACGCCCTGTTGATGGATGCAGTGGTTGGCTGTCTGCAGTCACAAAAGGCCATTTTTGCTGCAACCAAGCTGGCACACTTTGACAGAATGAAACTGGAAGGTATGGCAACTGAGATATTTGTGGAGCTATGAATTAGGTTTAAGCAGCTTGTGTCTCCCAAAGTTGATATTTTTACATGACAAAAAGACACTGGAAAAACATGAGATCATACCAAAAAATCCACAACATTTTAGATCATTGAAATGGATAACTTTACAGAAAGCGCATGTTTATAAGTCTTGTTTCTCAGGAGATTTTTTTTATTCATTTCAAACTTTGACCTCTGAGCTTTCTCTCCATCCTGAACAGTCCCGCTGATGGTCCCTAAATCCACGTCAGAGACCCTGAAACACAAGATCAACCCTTCTCTGGGCCTGACTAGCCCCCAGGCAGTGGATGTTCTGCTTTACACCCCAGGTAAACACTCAGGTACACTGTCAGTCTCAAAGGAACGTGTCAGTCATGACATCAGACACCGTTCCTGTTCAACAAACTGGGAACACTACATATCTATAGAATGATTTCCCAGTACTATAAACACCCTACAGGATGCTCAGTAAGTCACGTAGGTACTGCTGGTATTTCCCATTCAACCTAAACTCTCCTCCAGTCTAGGACATACCACGTACCCTCACACAGTACTCCTCAGATCATGACTGTCATGGTAGTACACCTCAAATCTGTGTTCTGTAGTCGAGGTATTGCATGACAACAACACCCGAGAGTCATGTTGTCTGTGTCCTAGTAACATATGTCACACTCCAGACCTGGTTTCAAATACTATTTAATAATCCTTCAAATACTTTGTGTTTGTTTTAATCTGCCTTGAGTGCCAGGTGCGTGGGGTTTGCACTTTTGTGACTATTCAATTGGTTCCATTACAACAGGCAAGCTCAATCAAGCATAGCTTAAGTATTTTAAATGGTGTTTGAACCCAGGTCTGTCACACCCGCTACTGCTGCTTGGACAGTGACGGTGTCAGGTTACAGGAGGAGGCTTGGCAGAAAGGGCTAGAGGCGTTTTTATTTTATTTCACTGCCTCTTAAACAAATAATGAGGCACAGCTTTTCCCAACTCATCACCACCAACCACTTCCTGTTGTGTTCCTTAGTTTCATCCTTAGGTTCATGCAGTGCTTACTGATAGTAGACTCATATAATAGTCTAAATAGAATCACTGTGATTGTTCCTCCTACTCAAACCACAAATGTTTATATTACAGTTGAAGTCTGAAGTTTACATACACCTTAACCAAATACATTTAAACTCAGTTTTTCACAATTCCTGACATTTAATCCTAGTAAATATTCCCTGTCTTAGGTCAGTTAGGGTCACCACTTTATTTTAAGAATGTGAAATGTCAGAATAATAGTAGAGATTTATTTCAGCTTTTATTTCTTTCATCACATTCCCAGTGGGTCAGAAGTATACATACACTCAATTAGTATTTGGTAGCATTCCCTTTAAATTGTTTAACTTGGGTCAAATGTTTTCGGGTAGCCTTCCACAAGCTTCCCACAATAAGTTTGGTGAATTTTGGCCCGTTCCTCCTGACAGAGCTGGTGTAACTGAGTCAGGTTTGTAGGCCTCCTTAATCGCACACGCTTTTTCAGTTCTGCCCACAAATTTTCTATAGGACTGAGGTCAGGGCTTTGTGATGGCCACTCCAATACCTTGACTTTGTTGTCCTTAAGCCATTTTGCCACAACATTGGAAGTATGTTTGGGGTCATTGTCCATTTGGAAGACCCATTTGCAACCAAGCAATATATCCACATAATTTTCCTGCCATCTATTTTGTGAAGTGCACCAGTCCCTCCTACAGCAAAGCACCCCCACAACATGATGCTGCCACCCCCGTGCTTCACAGTTGGGATGGTGTTCTTCGGCTTGCAAGCCTCCCCCTTTTTCTTCCAAACATAACGATGGTCATTATGGCCAAACAGTTCTATTTTTGTTTCATCAGACCAGAGGACATTTCTCCAAAAAGTACGATCTTTGTCTCCATGTGCAGTTGCAAACCGTAGTCTGGCTTTTTTTATGGAGGTTTTGGAGCAGTGGCTTCTTCCTTGCTGAGCGGCCTTTCAGGTTATATCGATATAGGACTCGTTTTACTGATACTTTTGACTCGTTTTACTGCTACTTTTTTGTAGATACTTTTGTAACCGTTTCCTCCAGCATCTTCACAAGGTCCATTTCTGTTGTTCTTGATTTGCACTTTTCGCACTAAATACGTTCATCCCTAGGAGACAGAACGCGTCTCCTTCCGGAGCGGTATGACGGCTGCGTGGTCCCATGGTGTTTATACTTGCGTACTATTCTTTGTACAGATGAACGTGTTCCCTTCAGGCGTTTTAAAATTGCTCCCAAGGATGAACCAGACTTGTGGAGGTCTACAATTATTTTTTCTGAGGTCTTGGCTGATTTCTTTTGATTTTCCCATGATGTCAAGCAAAGAGGCACTGAGTTTGAAGGTAGGCCTTGAAATACATTCACAGGTACACCTCCAATTGACTCAAATGATGTCAATTAGCCTAACAGAAGCTTCTAAAGCCATTACAATTTTCCAAGCTGTTTAAAGGCACAGTCAACTTAGTGTATGTAAACTTCTGACCCACTGGAAATGTGATACAGTGAAATAATCTGTCTGTAAACAATTGTTGGAAAAAGTAACTCGTCATGCACAAAGTAGATGTTCTAACCAACTTGCCAAAACTATAGTTTGTTAACAAGACATTTGGGGAGTGATTGAAAAAGAAGTTTTAATGACTGCAACCTAAGTGTGTGTAAATTTCCACAGACCTGTATTACACTATCTGACACAGTGAGATGTTTTTCTCTGACTCATTTGTACGGTTCGTGTTTTCACTGGGCACGTTGTAAGAAACATGCTCTAGTCTCCAAGGCTCCTCAGTCCCAGCACTCTGTGTAAAGGAGCCTGTGTCTTTTTTATTTGATTTATTTTACCTTTATTTAACTAGGCAAGTCAGTTAAGAACAAATTCTTATTTACAATGACGGCCTAGGAACAGTGGGTTAACTGCCTGTTCAGGGGCAGAACGACAGATTTGTACCTTGTCAGCTCTAACCACTAGGCTGCCCTAGTGACATCAAGGAACCAACAGCAGCTTCTTTGTTTAACACTGTGTCCCTTCTCCCTACTCCTTCCCCTGGTCCTCTCACAGACAGTGGTGTGTTTGTCTGAGCCTTCCCCATGATTGGTCCATCTGTAACCAATTAGAAGGGGGCATGGTAGTGGCCATGGTACGGGGCCTGGACTTGACACTCTAGGCCTGTGGTTCACAAACCTCTTCTTGGAGACCACCAAGACGTTCCATATCTTTGAACAATTCCAGAGCTAGCACACCTGATTCCACTTGTCAACTAATCATCAAACCCTTGAATAGGTAAATCAGGGGATCTAGTTCAGGGCTACAACAAACTTGTGAAATGTCTAGGTGGAGAGGTTTGAGAAGCACCGCTCTAGGCATTAGTTATAGTGCTACATCAGCTCAGAGCACCGTTGAAGTCCCAGCTCTCTGGGACTAAATGTAGGTCACTTATGTCTAGATTCCCTCCTCCCCTCCTTTCTGTTCTGTTCATCACTCCTCCCCAAGAAAGGGAGGATGTGACACATCAAGTTCTTTTCTTTTTCCTATTATGATTTGAAAAATAAATGTTAGGCCGTAAGAGGAAATGGAACAGCTAGGCTGAAGGAGGACAGATTTAGGTTGTAGTCCATAATATGGATTGATGTCTGAAAAGTTCCATATGTCTGCCATTGTGTAACTAAATGTTTACACTTCTTCAGTGTGTGTGTGTGTGTTAGAGAGATTCACCTTTGCACATAAGACACTAGATGTATTAGAATATACGTATTTATTATACATTAAGAATATTCAATGCATTTCAGCCTCAGCCTTCATCAGGGATTTTTTATATTTTTAACTTAATACAGTGCATTCGGAAAGTATTCAGACCCCTTGACTTTTCCCACATTTTGTTAGGTTACAGCCTTATTCTAAAATTGATTTAATAAAAAAAAATCTCTCGATCTACACACAATAGCCCATAATGACAAAGCGAAAACAAGTTTTTAGACATTTCTGCAAAAAATTAAAAACATACCTTATTTAAGTATTCAGACCCTTTGCTATGAGACTATAAATTGAGCTCAGGTGCATCTTGTTTCCATTGATCATCCTTGACATATTTCTACAACTTGATTGGAGTCCACCTGTGGTAAATTCAATTGATTGGACAAGATTTGGAAAGGCACACCCTGTCTATATAAAGTCCCACAGTTGACAGTGCATGTCAGAGAAAAAACCAAGTCATGAGGTCGAAGGAATTGTCCTTAGAGCTTTGTTTTTGCTTTGTAATTATGGGCTATTGCATGCATGTTGAGGGGGGAAAAACAATTGAATCCATTTTAGAATAAGGCTGTAACAACATTGTGGGAGAAGTCAAGGGGCCTGAATACTTTCCAAATGCACTGTAGTTACCATCTCAACTAGTCAAGCCATGAGCTACTTACTGTATTTGAATCAGACCTACAGTATATAGACTTTTTCAGGATATGAGAAATATTCTGCCATGCTTGTAGGACAATAGAAATAGATGCATAGAAAAGGCAGTTCCTGCATTCAGCAATATTTTTGTTCACATTCTCAGGCCAGCTGGGTGTGTCGTCTGACTCTGAGGGTAATGGGAACCCCAAACTGTGGTGTGCCCTGAGTGACGGGAAGGTGGTGGTGTTTGATGCAGCCAGCTGGTCCATGCAGCAGAACCAAGTCCAAGTGGGAACTTCACGAGTGGTATGGCTGTGGATGTGGAATGGGGATGGGACCACTATTTTAAAGGAGTAGGCAAATTGAAGGGGGGAGGACAATTTATAGAATTATCAAAAAGCAGTAGTAATTCACTTACCACATTTAGTCGTCTTCTGCTTGGTCCCATTTGGCTATATTTAGTGTTTGTGTAGATGAAAATAACTCAAGGGATTCTGCTGACCCCTGGTGGGTACAGTATGTTATGACTGAAATTACCTACTTGGACCTGCTTCTATGTTTTTGAAATGGTACGGTTTTAAAATGGTGTTTTATGTCTGAAATGTCTTGGTGCCATGGTTTGAAATAGGCAGGTCACCTGGTTTGAAATAGGCAGGCCAGCCTGTCTGGTAACATGGTCCTGAGATTCCATGTTTTGTTGTTTTGTCCAGAACTGCATGCTGGGAGTGGACCGGCAGCAAGTGTGGATTGGCTCCCAGGATTCAGTAATTTACATAATCAGCACCCGCAGCATGTCCTGTAACAAGCAACTGACAGACCACCGCAGTGAGGTCACAGGGCTGTCCCTAGGGGAACGCAGCGAGAAATACAGGTGAAGGGTGACGATGACATGCAGTTGAAAACTATCCGGCTGGCTTAAACTTACATTTACAGTAATGTTGATTAATGAGCACTGTCCTTGTAAAATGAAATGTAATATAGTGAAGTTAAACATACAGCTACTACTGGCATCATATCCACAGAGAGAGCTGTCTTTTTAGGACCGCATGATAACAGCATCAATGAGCAGTCCCAGCTCGATGTAAAATTGTTTTAAGTATAACATCCTTTCTTTATGCCTGGGTCGTGTTCATTAGGCACCAAAAGGAGGACAATGGACTTAAGCAGGGAGCGACTATCTGAACGTGTCCAATATGAAATGCTCTTTCCCGTTTTTAAAAACATTTCGCTACTGTGTGCCACAATAAACACGACCCTGCTGATTTTATTTCCCTGTGGTTATGAATAACATGAATCTTTACCTGAACATGTATTCCCTGTTGCAGCCCCAAGGTGGCATACTCCTGCAGTGCGGAGGGTGCAGTGATAGTGTGGGACGTGTCCACGTTACAGGTCAGGAAACAGTTCCAGGTCTCCTGCGACCGTCTCCAGTCCGTTCAGCTCTGCAATGGAACCCTATGGTGCTGTAAGTACACGTACAAGCATAAAAATAGGGTACTTCAAATAACTTCTGGTTGTACTATACTACTGTGTATATTTATTTATTTTTATTTCACATTTATTTAACCAGGTAGGCCAGTTGAGAACAAGTTCTCATTTACAACTGCGACCTGGCCAAGATAAAGCAAAGCAGTGCGACACAAACAACAACACAGAGTTACACATGGAATAAACAAACATACAGTCAATAACACAATAGAAAAAGTATATGTACAGTGTGTGCAAATGAGGTGAGGTAAGGCAATAAATAGGCCATAGTGGCGAAATAATTACAATTTAGCAATTAAACACTGGAGTGATAGATGTACAGAAGATGAATGTGCAAGTAGAGATACTGGGGTGCAAAGGAGCAAAAAAAAAAAAAAACAATATGGGGATGAGGTAGTTGGATGGGCTATTAAGAGATGGGCTATATACAGGTGCAGTGATCTGTGAGCTGCTCTGACAGCTGGTGCTTAAAGTTAGTGAGGGAGAAATGGGTCTCCAGCTTCAGTGATTTTTGCAATTCGTTCCAGTCATTGGCAGCAGAGACCTGGAAGGAAAGGCAGCCAAAAGAGGAATTGGCGTTGGGGGAGACCAGTGAAATATACCTGCTGGAGTGGGTGCTACGGGTGGGTGCTGCTATGGTGACCAGTGAGCTGAGATAAGGCGGGACTTTACCTAGCAAAGACTTATAGATGACCTGGAGCCAGTGGGTTTGGTGACGAATATGAAGCGAGTGCCAGACAACGAGAACATACAGGTCGCTGTGGTGGGTAGTATATGGGGCTTTGGTGACAAAACGGATGGCACTGTGATAGACTGCATCCACTTTGCTGAGTAGAGTGTTGGAGGCTATTTTGTAAATGACATTGCCGAAGTCAAGTATCGGTAGGATGGTCAGTTTTACGAGGGTATGTTTGGCAGCATGAGTGAAGGATGCTTTGTTGCGAAATAGGAAGCCGATTCTAGATTTAATTTTGGATTGGAGATGCTTAATGTGAGTCTGGAAGGAGAGTTTACAGTCTAACCAAACACCTAGGTATTTGTAGTTTGTAGGTAATTTGTAGGTATTTGTAGCCCACATATTCTAAGTCAGAACCGTCCAGAGTAGTGATGCTGGACCGGCAGGCAGGTGTGGGCAGAGATCGGTTGAAGAGCATGCATTTAGTTTTACTTGCATTTTAGAGCAGTTGGAGGCAACGGAAGGAGAGTTGTATGGCATTGAAGCTCGTCTGGAGGTTTGTTAATGCAGTGTCTAAAGAAGGGCCAGAAGTATACAACATGGTGTCGTCTGCTTGGAGGTGGATCACAGATGACAGATGGATTCTTATTGATTGTTTTATTTGTGATTTGGGCATGTTATTCCTCCTACATCATTCAGGTGCCAGAGACTGCATTATGGAGGTGTGGAAAAACGGAATGTTACATCGCAAGATCTCCCTTCCTGAGCAGCTCTGTGGCTCCCCAACTGCCTTCAGCAGCCTCCTGCTCTACCATGAGGTGGGTAGTGTCTGTGGTCATATAGAGATATACAGTGCATTCGGAAAGTATTCAGACCCCTTTTTCCACCTTTCCCCCCCCCCATCAATCTTCACACAATACCCCATAATGACACATTTTTAGAAATTTGAAAAGCTGAGATCACATTTACAGAAGTATTCAGACCCTTTACTCAGTACTTTGTTGAAGCGCCTTTGACAGCAATTACAGCCTCGAGTCTAATTGGGTATGACGCTACAAACTTGGCACACCTCTATTTGGGAGTTTCTCCCATTCTTCTCTGCAGATCCTCGGGATCGGGTTCAAGTCTGGGCTCTTGCTGGACCACTCAAGGACATTCAGACACTTGTCCCGAAGCCACTCCTGCGTTGTCTTGACTGTGTGCTTAGGGTTTTGTCCTGTTGGAAGGTGAACCTTCACCCCAGTCTGAGGTCCTGAGCAGATTATCATCAAGGATCTCTCTGGACTTTGCTCCGTTCATCTTTCCCTCGAACCTGACTAGTATCCCAGTCCCTGCCGCTGAAGAACATCCCCGCAGCATGATGCTGCCACCACCATGCTTCACCGTAGAGATAGTGTCAGGTTTCCTCCAGACGTGACATTTAGCATTCAGGCCAAGGAGTTCAATTTTGGTTTCATCAGACCAGGGAATCTTGTTTCTCATGGTCTGAGACTCCTTTAGGTGCCTTTTGGCAAACTCCAAGCGGGCTGTCATGTGCCTTTTTACTGAGGAGTGGCTTCCGTCTGGACACTACAATAAAGGCCTGATTGGTGGAGTGCTGCAGAGATGGTTGTCCTTCTGGAACGTTCTCCCATCTCCACAGAGGAACTATCAGTGACCATCAGGTACTTGGGCACAATTCCCTTCTCCCCTGATTGCTCAGTTTGGCTGGGCGGCCAGCTCTAGGACGAGTCTTGGTTCCAAACTTCTTCCATTTAAGAATGATGGAGGCCACTGTGTTCTCGGGGACCTTCAATGCTGCAGAAATGTTTTGGTACCTTTCCCCAGATCTGTGCCTCCACACAATCCTGTCTCGGAGCTGTACGGACAATTCCTTTGACCTCATGGCTTGGTTTTTGCTCTGACATACACTGTCAACTGTGGGATCTTATATAGACAGGTGAGCTTTTCCAAATAATGTCTAATCAATTTAATTGACCACAGGTGGATTCCAAGTTGTAGAAACATCTCAAGGATGATCAATGATGCACCTGAGCTCAAACATTTCTAAAAACCTGTTTTCACTTTTTCATTGTGGAGTATTATTGTTTGTAGATTGAGGGGAAAAAAATATGTAATCAATTTTAAGCTGTAACAAAATGTGGAAAAAGTCAAGGTGTCTGAATACTCTCCAGCTGTACTGTGTGTATATATATCTCTATCCATCTATCTATACACATATACTGAGTATATAACATGTTAACACCTGCTCTTTCCATGACATAGACTGACCAGGTGAAGCTCTGATCCCTTATTGATGTCACTTGTTAAATCTACTTCAGTCAGTGTAGATGAATGGGAGGAGACGGGTTAAAGAAGGATTTGAGACATGGATTGTGTGCCATTGAGAGTGAATGGGAAATACAAAATATTGAATTTCCTATGAACAGGGTATGGTAGTAGTAGGTGCCAGGCGCACCGGTTTGTGTCAAGAACTGCAACGCTGCTGGGTTTTTCATGCTAAACAGTTTGCCTTGTGTATCAAGAATGGTCCACCACCCAAAGGACATCCAGCCAACTTGACACAACTTTAGGAAGCATTGGGGCAGCACCCCTGTGGAACGCTTTCGACACCTTGTAGAGTCTATGCCCTGACGAATTGAGACTGTTCTTAGGGCAAAAGGGGGTGCAACTCAATATTAGGAAGGTGTACCTAATATTTGCTATACTCCGTGTATAGTCACAAAGGCAATTCAGTCGATATAAAACACTAACATTTTCCTCCTTTTTGAACAACCCCTACGTGTGTGTGTGTGTGTGTGTGATGAGCTGAAGTAAAATATCCTCGAAAAATGTTCCATACACACGTAAAGCTTATTTCTCTCAAATTTAGTGCACAAATTTGTTTACATTCTTGTTAGTGAGCATTTCTCCAAGATAATCCATCCACCTGCCAGGTGTGGCATATCAAGAAGCTGATTAAAAAGCATGATCATTACACAAGTGCACCTTGTGCTGGAGAAAATAAAATGCCACTCTAAAATGTGCATTTTTGTCACGACACAATGCCACAGATGTCTCAAGTTGAGGGAGTGTGCAATTGGCATGCTGACTGCAGGATTGTCCACCAGAGCTGTTGCCAGATAATTTAATGTCCGTTTCTCTACCATAAGCCGCTTCAAACGTTGTTTTAGAGAATTTGGCAGTACGTCCACCTGGCCTCACAACCGCAGACCACGTGTTACCACGCCAACCCAGGAACTCCACATCTGGTTTCTTCACTTGCGGGATTGTCTGAGATCAGCCACCCTGACAGGTGATGAAACTGAGGAGTTTTTCAGTCTGAAATAAAGCCATTTTTTGGGGGGGAAAACCTCATCCTGATTGTCTGGGCCTGGCTCCTAAGTGGGTGGGTATGGTAAAAGGCAGAGGTGGGACCAAGTCATTGTTTTACAAGTCATAAGTAAGTCTCGAGCCTTAGCACTCAAGTCCCAAGTCAAGTCCCAAGTGAAGACAGGCAAGTCCGAGTCAAGTCTCAAGTTCTAAACTTTGAGTTGAGTCCTAAACAAGTCATAATGTGCTCTTCACCAAATGTAATACCATTTCATATTTTTAACAAGAGTAATAGTTAGTATATTAAATGTATGCAATTCATGAATGCTTTTAAAAATATATTTATTGTTTTCCAAATAAACTTTATATTTCCATGGAAATAAATTAAATTACCTGCTTGTCAATATGACAAGAGTCCAAGTCAATGTGACTCGAGTCCACACCTCTGGTAAAAGGTGCCAGGCGCACCACTTTGAGCGTGTCAAACTGTGAAATGTGTGTGTGTGTGTGTGTGTGTGTGTATGTATATATATATATATATATATATATATATATATATATATATATATCTTATTTTATTATCTCAAATGGAATAATGATGAGGATCAAAGATCATACCCCCAAGACATGGTAACCTCTTACCATATCTGTAATCCTGGTAGCTTCTACATTAAGGTAGAAGTCTTTAGATACATAGACTATTCTTATTTACAATAGAAGTGACTCCAAAATGACACTATGCATTATTTACCATTTCATTTCTATTGGGCACATAATAATCAAACAAACCAAATGAACTGCAAATGCATCCAACACGTTTGTAGAGTCACAAGCTTGATTAAGTCATTGCATGCTAGAAATATGGGACCAAATACTACACTTTTGACTACATTATTTATAAGAATCTTTAGGGGGTGTCAATTTTTAATCCTACCTTTTTTGAGAGAAAACATATATTACAATATCTTTCTCTGAGCAATTGTATTAGTATAAAATAATTTCCTTTTTTTGTTGCATACAATAACTCAGTATTTTATTTATTTTATACTCTATTTATTGCTCATCTTTTTTCAAGGGTGTCAATCATTTCAATAATTTCGGACCCCACTGTATGTACATAGTATGTCATAGTTTACATACAGCCTACTGCGATCAGTGAGGTCTGGGCTACTTTGACATGGTATGGGAGTGATGATTGAAGCCGTGTGGTGTACCGTACGTGTTTCAGAGGGAGCAGCTGTGGACGGCCTGTATAGACGTAGGGGAGCTGTGTGTGTGGCACCTCAGGGAGCCCACCAAGCCTTTCCAGAGGATCCAGTTGCCTGACTGTGCAGGCGTCACCTGCCTTATCAAGGTCAAAAACCAGGTGAGATTGTCTGTAGACTGCACTGTAGGAGGAAAATGAGTGTGCTTCTATTCTACTCTACTGTACTTTCTATAATATGGCATTGCTTGGATACTCCACTGGATTAGCTGCATTACTTAGTTCTGTATTAAGGTATTATGTGAAAGTTTAACCTAGGTTTAAAGTATTAACAGGCCCAAATCACCATGGGTTCCCTTTCCCGCTCCTTTCCCGCCCTTTTCATATTTTTTTCCCGCTTTTAAAAAATACTGACTAGATCATTCCTATCACAATGCACTCTGGCATGTCAATTGTCAATTCAGCATGTCTTAAAACCAGAAATGAGATGTGTCCTTTATGGTGATGAAATAATCTGTTAACCGGTCCTGTCAGATCTGGGTTGGGGGCCGAGGGTGGAGTTCGGGGAAGTCCAGGGGGAAGATCTACGTAGTGGATGCCCAGCGACACACGGTGGAGAAGGAGCTGGTAGCTCACACAGACTGTGTCCAGGCACTGTGCTCCGCAGAGGACCGCTATGTGCTGAGTGGGGCAGCCCGCGAGGACGGGAAGATAGCCATCTGGAAAGTGGAGTAACTTGAGTGGAAATTCAACACTGCCACCTGGTAGCTGGGGGTCAGAACAGGATTGTGTTCAGTAGGCACCAAACGGTAGAAAACTGACTGAAACAGGAACTTGTTCATTAAGAAACGTTCATTTTTGTTAACCATTGAAAATTGTTTTGAAGGTGTGCCCTAATAACCCAGGTGATTATGAGCAGTTGGGATATCAACTCTTGTCATGATTTGTGATTGCCTGTGGATGGATGACCAACCCAAAGTTCACCTGATTGCATAGGATGTCTTTTAATTGATGGAATAAACTTTCCAACCTATAGTTTTAAACACATGGATCTTATTGTTTATGTTAAATGGAAACTATTTAGGTATTTGTTTCATTAGTCCATTGTTGATATAATCACAACATGTTTTGAATATCAGAAATACATTTTTCAAGATATTTAATTTAAAAAATACAGAAATACTGCCGTTGTGATGCATTTTTGGACTATATCAACAATGAACTAATGAAACAAATACCAAAACAGTTTGGGGTGTCATTTTCCTTTTAAGCAGTACACTGCTTATTGTATTATTTACATCAAAGGAGGAACCTTAGATGTTTTTATATTGGGATGCTTCACAGGTTACTCACATCCAAATAAGTATTTCATATTTAATGTATGTGCTTTTTCTTCTAAATATGTTTTTGTATGTTTAATTCACTCAACCCAAACTATGCATTTTAGTATTATTAAAATGTTTAGTAATGTATTTGTCTCAGTCTTCATATAACATGACACAAGCTACTTCTTCTAACATTTTAAATGAACAAGTGAAATATTTTCCATTAATATTAGTGTTTCTTGTATATTCTTTATAGGAGAACATATTGTTTTGTAATATGCCTTTTGCCACCAGGGGACAGTACAGCCTCTATTACATTTTAATTCACATCCCAGAACTGTCTTCTGTAAACTGTTTGTGTAGGCTACATGTCAATCTCATGACATGTAGCCATTGTAATGACAAACTAAATACTTTAATTTCTCTATATAGCGATTTGGTGGAACAAGCTTCCCCCTAACATCAGGACAGCCGAGTCACTGCCCATCTTCTGAAAACTCCTGAAAACCTACAGTACCTTTTCAAAAAGTATTTTGATTCATCCCACAGCACAACAACAATATTCAGCTATACTACCATTTTTTATTCTTGAGGATTATAACATGTTAACCCTCTTGGCCCATATATAATCAGATGTAATAATTTGGCTGCCTTCATGCAGTAATCTTTATTTAGATTTGTATTAAATCCTGTTACGGTGGCTACAGGCAAGCCCGTATCTACATCATCTGAGAATCCTCTCATTAATCACACCAGCAGATGGCAAAATCATCAAAGTCATCATCCAAATGCCAGAGTGTTCCAATTTTTATTATCTAACTGTTGCCGGCTCTACAAATATAAATCCCTCTCCTCTCTGTGTTCATACAATGCAACACATAAACAATCACAGACCACATTTTAAATCCAGCTGTAGATTAGAGATGGGGGATTTTTAAAAACAATGTTTTTTGGTCATAACTACAACTTTGCTATGAATTGTAGTAATTGAATCCAGGGACGTCTAAGACCTTTTGAGGTTGAATCTATAATACTAGGATTACATTACACAGGGGCCCCGTTGAATCAAGCATCTATACATAGTCATTTAGCAGACACTCATATCCAGAGCGACTTAGTCACAATTAGGGTTAAGTGCCTTGCTCAAGGGCACAATTCAACAGATTTTTTTTTACCTAGTCAGCTCGGGGATTCGAACCAGAAACCTTTCGGTTACTGGCCCAGTGCAGGTAGCTACTATGGGTAGGCTACCTGCTACCAACCCACAGACTGGGTGACAGCAACAAGATTAGTCCAACACCCATCATGACATCATTTATACACACGTACAGTATATAACAGGAAGACTCCTCCCCTCACAGACATATCAATTCCCAGAAGAAGTATTGTGTGTGTGGGCTGGTAATGGCTGGAGCAGAATAAGTGGTAAGTTATCAACAATATCAAACACATGGTTTCCATGCGTTTGATGCCATTCCATTCGCTCCGTTCCAGACGTTATGAGCTGTCCTCCCCTCATTAGCCTACACTGTTCCCTATACAGTGCACTACTTTAGATCTGAGCCCTTGTCAAAAGTAATGCACTATATAGGGAATAGGATGCCATTTGCGACCTAGCTACTATGCAGAGTAAGGTCTGGTTGCTGGTCATAGTGTTGCTTCATAATGGCTGATAGTGGGGGTGTTTTTTCAGACTATTTGTATTTACAATAAAAGGCCTTGAAATATTGAAGATGAAAATTACCTAGCAAAACTGCATTACCAATTTACCAAACCATTATGTAAGATGGTCTTGGAGCACCATTGTCCTGACCTGGGTCTGTCATTTTTCTGTAAACCTGTTTTCTGTAAATCATGAGGATTGGATGATTCCCTATGCCAAGGGTTACTCCGTTGGAAGCTTTTAATACTCATCGTGTGTGGGTGTTTTCAAGTGTGTGTGGGTGATTGTGCATAAGGAATAAGAATCTGCCTCTTTTTATGAGTCCACACAGAACGCTGCTGAGTGAACAACCACTTGCTATCGGCAGAGAGGGATGGATGTATGCACAGTATGTGGCAGTTGAACCGAGAGGGGTCTTTATTCTGTGTTTGCCAAATGGATAGAACTCTACCATATCTACTGTATACCGGTATCCGTTCCTTCTATTTGATAGGCAAAATGGTTGGCTACGGTAAATGTCATCTGTACATAGTGGCAAGAAAAAGTATGTGAACCCTTTGGAATTACTTGGATTTCTGCATAGATTTGTCATGAAATTGGATCTGATCTTCATTTAAGTCACAACAATCGACAGTCTGCTTAAACTAATAAAACAAACAATTATACGTTTTCATGTCTTTATTGAACAGATTGTAAACATTCACAGTGCAGTGTGGGAAAGGTATGTGAACCCTTGGATGTCTAACTGGTTGACCCTCCTTTTTGCAGCAAGAACCTCAACCAAACATTTTCTGTAGTTGGGGATCAGACCTGCACAACGATCAGGAGGAATTTTGGACCATTCCTCTTTACAAAATGGTATCAGTTCAGCAATATTCTCGGGATATCTGATGTGAACCACGCTTTTGAGGTCATGCCACCGCATCTCAATCGGGTTGAGGTCAGAACTCTGACTGGGCCACTCCAGAAGGGGTATTTTCTTCTGTTAACCATTCTGTTGATCACCCAACTTCTGTTGAGCTTCAATGGTGGACAGATAGTCTTACATTCTCCTGCAAAATGTCTTGATAAACTTGGGAATTCATTTTTCCGTTGATAGCAAGCCATCCAGGCACTGAGGCAGCAAAGCAGCCGCAAACCATGATGCTACCTCCACCATACTTTACAGTGGGGATGAGGTTTTGATGTTGGTGTTCTGTGCCTTTTTTTTCTCCACACATAGTGTTGTGTTCCTTCCAAACAACTCAACTTTAGTTTCATCTGTCCACAGAATATTTTGCCAGTAGCACTGTGGAACATCCACTTTTGCGAACCTCAGACGTGCAGCAATGGTTTTTTGGACAGCAATGGCTTCTTCCGGGGTGTCCTCCCATGAACACCATTCTTGTTTACTGTTTTACGTATCGTAGACTCACCAGAGATGTTAGCATGTCCAAGAGATTTATGTAAGTCTTTAGCTGACATTCTAGGATTCTTCTTAACCTCATTGAGCATTCTGCGCTGTGCTCTTGCAGTCATCTTTGCAGGACAGCCACTCCTAGGGAGAGTAGCAACAGTGCTGAACTTTCTCCATTTATAGACAATTTGTCTTACCATGGACTGATGAACATCGAGGCTTTTAGAGATACTTTTGTAACCATTTCCTGCTTTATGCAAGTCAACAATTATTTTTCTTTTGAGATCTATTTTCTTCAAGGCATGGTTCACATCAAGCAATGCTGCTTGTGAATAGCAAACTCAAATTGTGTGGTTTTTTTTATAGGTCAGGGCAGCTCTAGCCAACATCTCCAATCTCGTCTCATTGATTGGATTCAAGGTTAGCTGACTCCTGACTCCAATTAGCTTTTGGAGAAGTCATTAGCCTAGGGGTTCACATTCTTTTTCCAACCTACACTGTAAATGTTTAAATGATGTATACAATATAGACAAGAAAAATACCATTTGTGTGTTATTAGTTTAAGCACAATGTGTTTGTCTATTGTTGTGACTTATGACCAATTTATGCATAAATCCAGATAATTCCAAAGGGTTCACATACTTTTTCTTGCCACTGTAGTTCAGGCCACGGTGGGTACTGTTAGTTGTATTGAAGTTCCATTGAGTCTCTCTTTATCAAGAGTCCTCGCACTCAACTATTGTATCACACACCTAATCATATGGAGTGGGAATTATGTTTCCCTTATATATATATATGATGGATACCACAGTAGTGCACATCCATCACAACACCCATATAGGACTGCAGGTAAGCATTGAATCATTACTGTAATGACAAGATATCAGTCATACACTTACTCTTTGTGGTGGAAATCCAGCAACAACAAAAAACATGGTTGTGATTTCCTCAAAAGAGAATGAGAAGGAGAGTTCGGTTACCAGTGAACAGGTGTTGCTGGCCTTGCACCCCTCTGATGTGGGGGAAGGGTGATGCAATTAGTAAATCGTGGCCCTTTTTGTTGAGACATAAATCAGTCTCCAGGTAACTTGACTCCACTGCGTGCAGATAGTGTATGCGCCAATGCACAGATCATGTCATCAACTTTACTTTGTCCTCTAATGGTAGGGTTGGAGTGGAGAGATATGACCCTAGATATGTAGGCTAGCTAGGCTACTTTAGGGGCAACCCCTTCTACTTGAAATTAAACATACTTGTGGTGTGTGAACAAATTGTGTGCAGAGAAGTAGGATAGCAAGTGGTCATTCAGTCAAATACATACACACACAACCACATAAATAGAAACTAAATAAAACCTTTTGAAAATGATAAGATCGATTCAAATATATGCAATAACAGCTATGTTCAAAATTATACAGTAGCGTATAACATACAGAACTGCGTAAAATGATTATTACATTAGCAGCTCACAGTAGATAATTTGTAACATTGTAAAAAATAAATAAAACATACACATCGACTTCTGGGGCAGCCTTAAATTTTAGAACGTTACATTGTAGCCTTTGATGTCTAATTTGTAACATTGTAAAAAATAAATAAAACATACACATCGACTTCTGAGGCAGCCTTAAATTTTAGAACGTTACATTGTAGCCTTTGACGTATTACAGTCATTGCTGGGGCATCGCAAAATGAATCACCAGGACTTGAAACATTTCAAGTAGAATGCTGTTTTAAAGTAACACTCAAGGTGTGGCGGCATGAATGTTTGGTGAGTGTGTGGCACTGCCTGCTACAGTTTTTCTAACGCCTGTCTGCTTCACAATTTTCCTGTGAGGGGTGTAGTTGCTTCAACTGTAGGCCGGTTGTTCCTGTCAGCCATATTGGAATGCTCGGCTCAGGATGGGGAATATACAGAACTCAACGAGCCTGGAGTGGTGGGCAGAGAAAGGAAAGCGCAGGAACCGCTAAGCAACTTCAGTTTTTAACGGATTTAAAACACATGTAAACGAGGAATTAAAACGGTTAACTAAAGTGAATTGATCCGACACGCGAATCGGAAAGGACAAAGTGAGTACAGTCATGTTTATTATATTATATTTGTATGTAAAATGTAGGCGGCTTCCAGTTGAAGCCTGTGTGTGTGATGGAGGATTTGCTGTGCCGACACTGACGTTTTCTTCACATAAAATTATAAGTTATTTTCCATATCAGTTAATATTCTGAGGTGATGCTCAATCATTGGTGTTGTCGCTCAATTGATACTTAATCGCTATAATGTGCCAAACGTAACAGTAACGTTAACCAATTCAAGCTAACAAAAACATTTTGGTTGTCATTGATTAAATCTTCAGGAAAGTAACGTTACTGTACATTTAATAGTTAACAATGACTCGGGAATCTCCAGAAATGGTTGTATATTACATTTCTTTCCACAATATGATCTTAAAGTCTTAGAGCATAGTCTATTCAATTATTGTTTCGTTTGTGTAGTCTATCTAGACTACCTTTCTGAGAGATGTATGTGGTAACTATAGGTAGCCTAGCCTATGGGTGTTTCCTGAAGATTTGTGATTCGCTACAGTTACACCCATGTGAAGCCTACGGCTGCCATTATATTTGACTATTGCCGTGGAATTCTTGTTACTGTTTACAACTGTAAGCTTCGCGTAGCCCGAGGCCCTTTAAATTACAGTGCAGTGAAGGCCTGTATTTTTAGGAGCAGTGAGTGACTCCTGAGTGTAAACCACCAGGCATATATTGTCATTGTTAGGCTACTTTTAGTTCATTTAGCCGAAATACAGGAGACTCGTGAATGTGATAGGATAGTCTGACGTTCATGTTATACATTATGAAATAAGTCTATATATCACATACTCTCTCTCTCTCTCTCTCTTTCACACACACACACACACACACACACACACACACACACACACACACACACACACACACACACACACACACAAAAAGGTGAAATCGGTTTTTGATATGCCATATGACCTTGGTCTGCCATAATATTGTGTTCGTGTTGACTATCCCAATGTTTTTCAGGGACGTTCCAAACATCTACTTGTCTGCTTGAGACTCACAATAAACCTCTGTAAAGAGTGAAGGGTGGGACAGTATTGCACTCTGGGCCACTTGATTAAGTGTCTCTGAGTAGGAGTGCTGATCTAGGATCAGGTTAACCTTGTCCATAATAGTCTGAATTATTACGATTTAAATGGCAATACTGATCCTAGATCAAAACTCCTACTCTGAGACACTTGACAAATACAGGACCAGATCCCCCACTTTTGAAAGTACACTTTCAGAGCCAGGAGAGCAGATGTGTAGACAGATACAGACTTCATGATGACACATAAACAAACACTTGTACAGTTTGTAATCTAATGGCTTGGCAGTAATACGGGGGATGAAAGGAAACATACAGACTTTGATTTGACTCATTCATTGCTTAATGAATTCATTCCAAGACTTCCAGGGGCCACTCGGTGGGTGTCTGTGAGTACGTGCGTGGATGCATGCTTGTGTCTGTGTCTGTCAGTGTGCGTGCACACATGACATTGTCCACTGAGTACGCCTAGACCTAACCATGCTCATCATATCCACCTCAGGCAAGTTGGGATCCCACACGGACATAGGCTATATTCCACATCATCCTCCTTATTCTGCCTATTGTTGTTTTAGCTGCAGAAGAAGAGGAGCTGTGCCTGAAGCAGCGGCTGTGACAGGAAGGACAAATTAACAATGTTCTCCAGTTGTGCTGCTGCATTCTGCATTAGATTGGCCTTCCAGGATGCAGCCTAGCCTGGCTGCCTCACACACACAAGACACACTGTCCCTCAGGATTCTGGGGGGGAAACGCCTTTTTCCTCTCTACTCAGCAGCAGCAGTTTCATATTGTGTGTGAGAGATTGAGAAGAGAGAGGATTTGCTGTGCTGTGATGCAGCTGTGGCTATTATGTGAATTGTTGTGTTGCATTTTGACCTGATGAGCTGCAGTGGTAAATAACATGTTTCACAAACACAGGTTTTAGAGTAGGTCTGTTCTGCTGCTGGCATTTATAATGGACACGTTGGAGTTCCAGCCTCAGATCCCTAAACCATAATTACAAAACAAAGATGGAGTGTCTTTGTGTGTGTGTGTGTGTCTGTGTCCATTTTGAACACTTTGTTTCATTATTCTCTCCATTTCTTTGGTCGGAGGCGTAAATAACAGATTAACATCAAGTTTATTGCTTCCACTCGGTACGCAGCATGGTTTCACAGCCAGCATCATGTTGCAGTTCACTCCAACTTTAATTGACTCCAGTTTCCCTCTGATCATAGCTTGTATGTTTCATAGATGTGTTCATTCATAACTCCTTGAACTCTCTCTGTGAGAATGGATGAGTTGATTGAAAACAGTTGTTGTTTTCAGTCTGTATGTAAATGCCTGCGTGTGTGATCGTCCTCTATTATAACTATATTATAAACTATATTATATATTAAGCAATAAGGCCTGGGGAGAGGTGTGGTATATGGCCAATATACCACGGCTAAGGGCTGTTCTTAAACACGACCAATGTAATTAGAGCAGTAAAAATAAATGTTTTGTCATACCCGTGGTATATGGTCTGTTATACCATGGCTGTCAGCCAATCGGCATTCTGGGCTCGAACCACCCAGTTTATAATATATTATAAAGTGTACTGTGATTTGCCTTAGCAGCATAATCTTAAATGAATAGTGTGGAGGATACTGGCTACTGATTACTGTATTGGCTGACTGACCTGTCAATTAAAGTCAATGACTATGTGAGGCTGCTTGACAACCTTTATTCTCTTCCTCTATTAAGTCTCAATTAGGAAAATTGTGTTGTCTTACACTGTGGAAAAAAACACACAAACAACCATATATTGTGAAAAAAACCAGTGTGGATAAACTGAGGTATTGTCGAATTAAATAGAAGTTTATTGGTTACATACACAGATTTGCAGGTGCAGCGAAGTGCTAGTGTTTCCTACTCCAACAGTGCAGTAATACCTACCAATTAAAAACAATACACACAAAAATCTGAAATATCAGAACGAGAGATGTCAGAGACCGGAATATAAATATAATAGTATGTGGACACCTGCTCGTCAAACATCTTATTCCAAAATCATGGGCATAAATATGGAGTTGGTCCCCCCTTTAACTGCTATAACAGCCTCCAATCTTCTGTGAAGGCGTTCCACGATGTTGCAACATTGCTGTGGGGACTTGCTTCCATTCAGCCACAAGAGCATTAGTGAGGTCGGGCACTGATGTTGGGCGATTAGGCCTGGCTCGCAGTCAGCGTTCCAATTCATCCCAAAGGTTACCAATGGGGTTGAGGTCAGGGCTCTGTGCATGCCAGTCCAGTTCTTCCACACCGATCTCGACAAACCATTTCTGTATGGACCTCACTTTGTGCACGGGGGCATTGTCATGCTGAAACAGGAAAGAGCCTTCCCCAAACTGTTGCCATAAAGTCCGAAGCACAGAATCGTCTAGAATGTGTATGCTGTAGCGTTAAGATTTCCCTTCACTGGAAGGGGTCTAGCCCGAACCATGAAAAACAGCCCCAGACCATTATTCATCCTCCACCAAACTTTACAGTTGGCACTATGCATTGGGCAGGTAGCGTTCTCCTGGCATCCTCCAAACCCAGATTTGTCCAGATGGTGAAGCGTGATTCATCACTCCAGAGAACGTGTGTCCACTGCTCCAAAGTCCAATAGCGGCGAACTTCACACCACTCCAGCCAACGCTTGTTATTGCGCATTGTGATCTTAGGCTTGTGTGTGTCTGCTCGGCCATGGAAACTAATTTCATGAAGCCCCTGCTGAACAGTTATTGTGCTGACAGTGCTTCCAGAGGCAGTTTGGAACTCTGTAGTGAGTGTTGCAACCGAGGACAGACGATTCTTATGGGTTATGCGCTTCAGCACTTGGCGGTCTCGTTCTGTGAGCTCGTGTGACCTACTACTTCGCGGCTGAGCTGTTGTTGCTCCTGGACATTTTCATTTCAGAATAACAGCACTTTGACCGTGACAGCTCTAGCAGGGCAGAAATTTTACGAACTGACTTGTTGGAAAGGTGGCATCCTATGACGGTGCCACGTTGAAAGTCACTGAGCTCTTCAGCAATGCCATTCTACTACCAATGTTTGTCTATGGAGATTGCATGGCTGTGTGCTGTATTTTTATACACTTGTCAGCAATGGGTGTGGCTGAAATAGCCAAGTCCACTCATTTGAAGGTGTCCCCTATATACAGTGTCTTCAGAAATTATTTATACCCCTCAACTTATTCCACATTTTGTGTTACAGCCTGAATTCAAAATCTTTTGAATAAATACATATTCTCACCCATCTACACACAATACCCCATAATTACAAAGTGAAAACATGTTTTTAGAAAATCTTGCAAATATACTGAAATTTAAATTTAAAGTATTCACACCCCTAAGTCAATACATGATAAAATCACCTTTGGCAGTGATTACAGCTGTGAGTCTTTCTTTGTAAGTCTCTAAGAGATTTGCACACCTGGATTGTTCAATATTTGCACATTATATTTTTAAATTGAACCTTTATTTAACCAGGCAAGTCAGTTAAGAACAAATTCTTATTTACAATGACGGCCTACACTGGCCAAACCCGGATGACGCTGGGCCAATTGTGTGACACCCTATGGCACTCCCAATCACAGCCGGTTATGATACAGCCTGGATTCGAACCAGGGGGTCTGTAGTGACCTTCTAGCACTGAGATGCAGTGCCTTAGACCACTGCCCCTCTCAGGAGCCCATTATTCTTTATACAATTCTTCAAGCTCTGTCATTCACTCTGTTCTTGGCAAGCAACTCCAGTGTAGATTTGGCCTTGTGTTTTAGGTTATTGTCCTGCTGAAAGGTGAATTAGTCTCCCAGTGTCTGTTGGAAAACAGATTAAACCAGGTTTTCCTCTAGGATTTTGCCTGTGCTTTTTTCCTCCTCAATAACTTCCCTGTCCTTAATTATAAGCACACCCATAACATAATGCAGCTCCCAATATGCTTGAAAATATAGAGAGTGGTCCTCAGTAATGTGTTGTATTTGATTTGTCCTAAATATAACACTTTGTATTCAGGACAAAAAGTTAATTGCTTTGGCAATTAGTTTTGCAATAAAACTTTAGTGCCTTGATGCAAACAGGATGCATGTTTTGTAATATTTTTATTCTGTACAGGCTTCCTTCTTTTTACCGTGTCATTTAGATTAGTATTGTGGAGTAACTATAATATTGTTGATCCATCCTCAGTTTTCTCCTATCACAGAAATTAAACTCTAACTGTTTTAAAGTCACCATTGGTGTCATTGTGAAATTCCTGAGCTGTTTCCTTCCTCTCCGGCAACTGAGTTAGGAAGGACGCCAGTATCTTTGTAGTGACTGGGTGTATTGATACACCATCCAAAGTGTCATTAAAAACTTAACCATGCTCAAAGAGATATTCAGTGCCTACTTTAATTTTTTTATACCCATCTACCAATAGATGCGAGGCATTGGATAACCTCCCTGGTCTTTGTGGTTGAATCTGTGTTTGAAATTCACTGCTCGACTGAGGGACATTAGATAAATTATATGTGTGTAGGACAGAGATGAGGTAGTCGTTCAAAAATCATGTTAAATACTTATTGCAACTTACTATATGACTTGATAAGCAAATGTGTACTCCTGACCTTATTTAGGCTTGTCATAATAAAGGGGTCGAATACTTATTGACTCAAGACATTACATTTTTTCATTTTTAATTAATGTGTAAAAAACAAACAAACAAAAAAAACATTAGGAACACCTGCTCTTTCCATAACATAGACTGACCAGGTGAATCCAGGTGAAGCTATGATGCTTTATTGATGTCACTTGTTAAATCCACTTCAATCAGTGTAGATGAAGGGGAGGTGACAGGTTAAAGAAGGATTTTTAAGCCTTGAGACAATTGAGACATGGATTGTGTATGTGTGCCATTCGGAGGGTGAATGAACAAGACAAAAGATGTAAGTGCCTTTGAACGGGCTATGGTAGAAGTTTTTTTTTTTACACCTTTATTTAATCTTTATTTAACTAGGCAAGTCAGTTAAGAACACATTCTTATTTTCAATGACGGCCTAGGAACGGTGGGTTAACTGCCTCGTTCAGGGGCAGAACAACATATTTTCACCTTGTCAGCTCGGGGGATTAAATCTTACAGTTAACTAGTCCAATGCGATAACAACCTGCCTCTCTCGTTGCACTCCACGAGGAGACTGCCTGTTACGCGAATGCAGTAAGCCAAGATAAGTTGCTAGCTAGCATTACATTTATCTTATAAAAAACAATCAATCATAATTACTAGTTAACTACACATGGTTGATGATATTACTAGATATTATCTAGCGTGTCCTGTGTTGCATATAATCTGACTGAGCATACAAGCATATCTGACTGAGCGGTGGTAGGCAGAAGCAGGCTCGTAAACATTAATTCAAACAGCAGTTTCGTGTGTTTTGCTAGCAGCTCTTCGTTGTGCGTCAAGCATTGCGCACAACGAATGCTTCAACTCCCAACTATCAACTCCCGAGATGAGGCTGGTGTAACCGAAGTGAAATGGCTGGCTAGTTAGCGCGCGCTAATAGCGTTTCAAACGTCACTCGCTCTGGGACTGTGGTTGTTTCCCTGGCTCTGCACGGGTAACACTGCTTCGAGGGTGGCTGTTGTAGTTGTGTTCCTGGTTGGAGCCCAGGGAGGAGCAAGGAGAGGGACGGAAGCTATACTGTTACACTGGCAATACTAAAGTGCCTATAAGAACATCCAATAGTCAAAGGTTAATGAAATACAAATGGTATAGAGGGAAATAGTTCTATAATTCCAATAATAACTAAAACCTAAAACTTCTTACCTGGGAATATTGAAGACTCATGTCAAAAGGAACCACCAGCTTTCATATATTATCATGTTCTGAGCAAGGAACTTAAACGTTAGCTTTCTTACATAGCACATATTGCACTTTTACTTTCTTCCCCAACACTTTGTTTTTGCATTATTTAAACCAAATTGAACATGTTTCATTATTTATTTGAAGCTAAATTGAATTTATTGTTGTATTATATTAAGTTAAAATAAGTGTTCATTCAGTATTGTTGTAATTGTCATTATTACAAATACGTTTTTTTTTTAAAACGTCCGATTTAATCGGTATCGGCTTTTTTGGTCCTCCAATAATCGGTATCGGTATCAGCGTTGAAAAATCATAATCGGTCGACATCTAGTTTGGACAGTATATTATATGTAACTGAGTGGGTGGATGAATCAGTTGAACACACCTGACCAGACAGTGGCGTATTGTTACATGTATTAAAAGCTCTGAATGGTCAAGTGGCCTTATAGCATTTACTGCGATGCAGCCTCCGCAGACTTCAGGGCTTTCATACTTCTTGCGCTTAGTCAAGCACAGCAGAGCTATTGTGAAGGAAGTTGTCAAGGAAGTGACTTTGTTTATACAGGACCACCTACCATCAACCAATCATGTCAATGCGGAGCTATGCGGAGCTATGCCCTCCGCATTGTTACAAAATTTGAGAGGCGCACGGCAATGTGGTCGGAGGTCAATTTGGCCTGCGCAAGCCTCCAGAGGCTCAGCAATTGCATCACACCCTCCATACGGAGCCTCCGACCACATTTTTGGATCAACCATAAATTGACTTTTAGACATTCAGACCTGGTCTGTGTCCTAAATGGCACCCATAGGCATCCTATAGGGCTCTGGTCAAAAGTATGGCACTTTGTAGGGAATATGGTGCCATTGTAGCCCTGGTCTTCTGCAGTGTCTGGGAGATGAGGTGTTTTTGACCTTTAGTTTGAATCCATTCATAATGCGTTTAACATACAGTCATGCTACTAATATTATACGGCTGTAAGTCAAAGCATCACCTTTCACTGGTGGCGAGGACAACGTTACAGTGGTTAGACATTTTGGATTTATGTTTGTAATCCTGTGGTGTGCTTTGAGCATCATGGGGAAGTTGCTACTCCTCTTTCCATTCAAATCATTCTCAATGTTTCTGAAAGAAAAATGGTTCCACATGTCCATGGTCTGAATGCCCCTGGGCATAGTGTTGTGCTTGGTTTAGATTAATACAGTACAGTTAATCCTGGTACACATTTAATCAACCTCAATGAACATAAACAAATCTAACAACTTCCAGGTCTTTTTCCATGAGTGGTTTCTTTGTAAAGGGGCTAAAATGGCAGAGGAAGGAGATGGGGGAGCTAAAGTGAACCCAAACTACTACCCTCCACTACACTCCACTAGCCTCCACTACCCTGACTATGTTTCCCCTCAAGCTAAAGGTTCCAGTGTTCTTTCTGGCTGCATCCCAAATGGAATCCTATTCCCTAAATAGTGCACTACTTCTAACACTATATATGTTCGTTTCCCATTGCAAATCATTTAGCTACGGTGAACACTCCCCCGGCCCGGGCCTACTGTGGCCTTAGCAGGCAGGATCAAGGACAGGAAGAGGAAAACAAACAAAGCCAGGTCTGTCTGCCAGCCATTCTCGTCCATCCAGGAGATGAAGATCTATGCAGAGCATGTCAGGGACCACAGTGTAGCCTCGGTAACTGGTGAGAGATATACGCGCTACCCCCACTACCATTTCTCTTTGCATGTTTAGCTATCACATATGCAGCACATATCCTGTATGTCAACTCCCTCTAAAGGTAAATAGAAGACAATATACAGTAGGCAGTCACATATGTTTTCTTACATAGAAGAGGACAGGGCAGGTTACAGTAGTCACAATGAAGGAAAGCTTCTGTAGTGTGTAGGCACATCTGTTTTTTACATGGAAGACCATTGCTTTGACTTCCGGCTGTAATGGAAAGACAATAGCCATTTCTTAGCCTAGATCGGGACGGGGTCGTGTACTGTCTCACCTGCAGTCAGGATATAGGCTATTTGGGACAGTGAGAAGCCATAGAGGAAGGCTAAGGTGGTCAGTCAGACACTTGAGACCTGTACTGAATGTGTCTAGACTATCTTTAGCGAGCTGCCTGGCTTCTCAGAACTTTTCATACCGTGCGTTCTACTGGAAGGTAAGGACTACCCGCTTCACTGTCATGCTGTCTGTCTGGATCAGGGGTGAGTCTCACTGTCATGCTGTCTGTCTGGACCAGGGGTGAGTCTCACTGTCATGCTGTCTGTCTGGATCAGGGGTGAGTCTCACTGTCATGCTGTCTGTCTGGATCAGGGGTGAGTCTCACTGTCATGCTGTCTGTCTGGATCAGGGGTGAGTCTCACTGTCATGCTGTCTGTCTGGATCAGGGGTGAGTCTCACTGTCATGCTGTCTGTCTGATTCAGGGGTGAGTCTCACTGTCATGCTGCCTGTCTGGATCAGGGTTGAGTGTATCCCTGGGCATCTAGGTTTAGATACCTTGACCAGGAAGTATTGAACAGCAATACAAGATGGGATAAACACACTGACTCTCTTTTAGCCCAACTATTCCTCACTGACATTTATCCAGGCTGGTTGGAGAACTAGGAGCAGAATGTTGTGGTTGGCGAACACTGGAATGCGTTACATATTCATTAAATAAATAAATAATAATAATAATATTGGCAGTGGCAAGGCATTCTACACAAGCATTCTTGTTTTTTGAATTAGACTTCTAATAGTTTTCATACAGTTGTACTGTAGTACAGTACATTCAGAAAGTATTCAGAGCCCTTGACTTGTCCCTCGTTTTGTTACATTACAGCCTTATTCTAAAATGGATTAAATACATGTTTTACCTCATAAATCTACACACAATACACCATAATGACAAAGCGAAAACAGGTTTTTCAAATTTTTTGCAAATGTATAAAATATAAAACAGAAATAAGTATTCAGACCCTTTGCTAGGTGCATTGGAGTCCACCTGTGGTAAATTAAATTGATTGGAGAAGATTTGGAAAGACACACACCTGTCTCTATAAGGTCCCATAGTTGACAGTGCATGTCAGAGCAAAACCAAGCCATGAGGTCGACGGAATTGTCCGTAGAGCTCCGAGACAGGATTGAGTTGAGGCACAGATCTGGGGAAGGGCACCAAAACTTTTCTGCAGCATTGAAGGTCCCCAAGAACACAGTAGCCTCCATCACTCTTAAAATGAAAGAAGTTTGGAACCACCAAGACTTTTCCTAGAGCTGGCCGCCCGGCCAAATTGAGCAATCGGTGGAGAAGGGCCTTGGTCAGGGAGGTGACCAAGAACCCGATGGTCACTCTGACAGCCCCAAAGTTCCTCTATGGAAATGGGAGAAGCTTTCATAAGGACAACCATCTCTGCAGCTCTACACCGATCAGGCCTTTATGGTAGAGTGGCCAGACGGAAGCCACTCCTCAATAAATTGCACATGACTGCCGCTTGGAGTTTGCCAAAAGGCACCTAAATTACTCTGACCAGGAGAAACAAGATTCTCTGGTCTGATGAAACCAAGATTAAACTATTTGGCCTGAATGCCAAGTGTCATGTCTGGAGGAAACCTGGCACCCTTTCCGTCTCTCTCCCTTTCCGTCTTTCTCCCTTTCCATCTCTCTCCCTTTCCATCTCTGTCCCTTTCCCTCTCTTCCTGTCCATATCTCCCAGTCTCCCTTTCCATCTCATTCCGTTTCTCTCTCTTTCCCTTTCTCTCTCTTTCCCTTTCCGTCTCTTTCCCTTTCCATCTCGCTCCCTTTCCGTCTCTCCCTTTCTGTCTCTTTCCCTTTCCATCTCTCTCCGTTTCCATCTCTCTCCCTTTCCATCTCTGTCCCTTTCCCTCTCTTCCTGTCCATATCTCCCAGTCTCCCTTTCCATCTCATTCCGTTTCTCTCTCTTTCCCTTTCTCTCTCTTTCCCTTTCCGTCTCTTTCCCTTTCCGTCTCTTTCCCTTTCCATCTCGCTCCCTTTCCGTCTCTCCCTTTCTGTCTCTTTCCCTTTCCATCTCTCTCCGTTTCCATCTCTCTCCCTTTCCATCTCTGTCCCTTTCCCTCTCTTCCTGTCCATATCTCCCAGTCTCCCTTTCCATCTCATTCCGTTTCTCTCTCTTTCCCTTTCCGTCTCTTTCCCTTTCCATTTCTCTCCCTTTCCATCTCGCTCCCTTTCCGTCTCTCCCTCGCTCCCTTTCCATCTCGCTCCCTTTCCATCTCGCTCCCTTTCCATCTCGCTCCCTTTCCATCTCGCTCCCTTTCCGTCTCTCTCCCTTTCCGTCTCTATCCCTCGCTCCCTTTCCATCTCGCTCCCTTTCCATCTCGCTCCCTTTCCGTCTCTCTCCCTCGCTCCCTTTCCATCTCACTCCCTTTCCATCGCTCTCTCTTTCCACCACCTTCTTTCCATGTCTCTTCCTCTCAATCTCTCCCTTTCTCCCTTTCCATCTCTCTCCCTTTCTCTCTCTAATAGTGAAGAGATAAAAACTATGAAATAACAATTATGTAGTAACCAAAAAAGTGTTAAACAAATCCAAAAATATTTTAGTTTCTTCAAAGTAGCCTTTGCCTTGATGACAGCTTTGCACACGCTTGACATTTTCTCAACCAGATTCACTTGGAATGCTTTGCCAACAGTCTTGAACGAGTTCCCACATATGCTGAGCATTTGTTGGCTGCTTTTCCTTCACTCTGCGGTCCAACTAATCCCAAACCATCTCAATTGGTTTTAGGTCGGGTGATTGTGGAAGCCAGGTCATCTGATGCAGTACTCCATCACTCTCCTTCTTGGTCGAAAAGCTCTTACACAGCCTGGAGTATTGTAGGGTCATTGTCATGCTGAAAAACAAATGAGTCCCACTAAGCGCAAACCTGATGGGATGGCGTATTGCTGCAGAATGCTGTGGGAGCCATGCTTGTTAAGTGTGCCTTGAATTCTAAATAAATCACTGACAGTGTCACCAGCACAGCACCCCCCACATCATCACACCGCCTCCATGCTTCATGGTGGGAACCACACAAGCGGAGATAATCCGTTCACCTACTCTGCGTCTCACAAAGACACAGCGGTTGGAACCAAAAATCTCAAATTTGGACTCATCAGACCAAAGGACATATTTCAACCAGTCTAATGTCCATTGCTCGTGTTTCTTGGCCCAAGCAAGTCTCTTCTTATTATTGGTCTTCTTTAGTAGTGGTTTCTTTGCAGCAATTTGACCATGAAGGCCTGATTCACGCAGTCTCCTCTGAACAGTTGATGTTGAGATGTCTGTTACTTGACTTCTGTGAAGCATTTATTTGGTCTGCAATTTCTGAGGCTGGTAACTCTTATGAACTTATCCTCTGCAGCAGAGGTAGCTCTGGGTCTTCCTTTCCTGTGGCGGTCCTCATGAGAGCCGGTTTTATCACAGCATTTGATGTTTTTTGCGACTGCACTTGAAGAAACTTTCAAAGTTCTTGAATTTTTTTGTATTGACTGACCTTCATTTATTAAAGTAATGATGGACTGTCATTTCTCTTTGCTTATTTGAGCTGTTCTTGCTATAATATGGACTTGGTCTTTTACCAGGTAGGGCTATCTTCTATATACCACCCCTACATTGTCACAACACAACTGATTTGCTCAAATGCATTAAGAAGGAAAGAAATTCCACGAATGAACTTTTAACAAGGCACACCTGTTAATTGAAATGCATTCCAGGTGACTACCTCACGAAGCTGGTTGAGAGAATGCCAAGTGTGTGCAAAGCTGTCATCAAGCAAAGGGTAGCTACTTTGAAGAATCTAAAATAGAAAATACAGTACATTTTTGTTGCTTAATACATGATTCCCTATGTGATATTTCATAGTTTTGATGTCTTCACTATTATTCTACAATGTAGAAAATAGTACAAATTAAGCAAAAAACCTTGAATGATAAGGTGCGTCCAAAGATCTGACTGATACTGTCTGTGTTTCCCAAATGGCTTCCTATTCCCTATACAGTGCACTACTTTTGACCAGAGCCCAAATGGCTCTGGTCCAAAGTAGTACACTTTAAAAGGAATAGTGTGCCATTTGCAGACCTGCCAAATTGCACAAATTATGCGTACTATACACACAATTTGAGGTCAAATTGCGCAGGTACGAATAACTACCCTAAAATAGGCTTCTAGTTGGCACATTGTGGTTTTTGACTCGACTGTCTAAAGTTGGAGCTGAGCCCATCATATGACTTTGGCAAGGAGTAAAAATCTCTAGCTCTCCGCTCTGGGCTGCCCCCCTGCAGTTCTGTTTCCCTCCCTCGAGCTGGATAGCACCCTCTACTTTGTCCATTGACACCATTGATGTGTGAAGGAAAAGGCTCAGGAAAGTTAGAGAACAAACTGCTTTCAAATACATTTTCCAAAATTGTATGTGTTAAGCACAACCACTATTTCGTAGTTGGCTCCTTAGCTAAGGCGTCATCACGATGAAGGTAGTTAGCTACCTACAGTGTTCAGTCAACGAAGTGAGAAAGGTTTCTTGCCTGCACATGCTTTGATTTCTGCAACGGTAGTAGGCACGAATGCACTGTGGAGCAAGGAAACATGTGCAGTGTTACGCTGATAATACCGTCCTTCACAGGAAGTCATGTCGATTGTTATGGATTAGTACACTTATGTTAATTAATCCGTTCTTTATTGGTCCTCTTGATATAGCTAGCTGTATGTCAACATTAGGCTGCTAATGGTGTGATAGTTGTCAATTCCCCAATGACAACATGGCATGTTGAATAAATGGTCGCCTAGTAGTCAGACCTAGCTTGATGGATGAGGTCAGGGATGGAGATCTGCAACAAGCTCATACAGGCCGAGTTCAGTTGTTTCATATTCCAAATAGCCTGTAGTAAGATACACTACTACATTGCATCCAGTAATTTACTTATTCAGAATGTTCTCCTGAATCAAAATGAAGAAGAAGCCAGTTTACATTTTCACTAAACTACCCCCATAAAGACACCTATTAATTAGAATAGTCATTACCCCTAAATTGAATCTAGAAAAATGGGAAAGCGTGTCATTGAGACCACCTCAATTTTATTTAGGATCAAACACAAGATTTCTTAATCTAAAGCAAACTGAACAAAACAGGGAGGAACTTACCTGAATTCGCCCAAGAGAAACTCTAATTTTAGTGGCAAAATGTTCCATTATGCAACTGTTTGGACTAATGATTACACCCCCGATTGTACATTTACGTATTTCTAGTTAGTTACTGAAGAGCAGCCATTTACCAAGTACCAAGTAGTCTATAGCCTTCCGATCCTACTGAGACAGTCTTCTGCCAACATCATTATTAGACTAAAAATATAAATTTGCCTATGACTTGAGCAGTGTGGGTTGTCACACGCGTGCCGCCGCCGGGCTGAAGTGGTACTCTTCGAGGTTGGCAGGTCTGCATTTATGACGCAACCGTGATATTTAAAGGTCAATAGATATTCATGCACAAGAGGCTGCCTGGCCTGCTTTACGTTTATCACAACTCCTTCATATCTGTCACGCACCAGCACTGTAGCTGATTTGTACTTTGTAACAAACCCTTATAGCCCAGCGGCACTAAACGGTTTGTTATTCGGCAACAAATCCTTTCCTGGTTAAAGGCATATGTGCAGTAGTTAGACGTGTTCACAATCACTCTTGAGTCCGTTTCATGGCGAGCCTGTTTCTATTTCCTCTGTATCTTCTCCCCCCATTTCTCAGTTGAATTTTGTTGGCTAAGTAGTGAGCAGGTAGGGGCGGTGAAACTCGTAGGCTGTCATAGCGTACGGTACACGATGCAAGGTTGCTGCCAGCCTGTGGAATTCCAGCAGGTGTGAAGGAAGATAAGGAAGCTCAGTGAGGCTCTGTCATATCTGGCACCCCCCCTGTACTGTGACCACTGGCCCCATTTAGCTTTCTCTCTCTTCTCTCCTCTTTCTCTCTCTCTCTCAATCTCTCTCTCTTTCTCTCTGTTTCTCTCTCAATTAATTTCAGTGCTTTATTGGCATGGGAAGCATGTTTACATTGCCAAAGCAAGTGAAATAGATAATAAACAAAAGTGAAATAAACAATAACATTTACAGTAAACATTACACTCACAAGTTTCAAACGAATAGAGACATTTAAAATGTCATATTATGGCTATGTACAGTGTTGTAACAATGTGAAAATAGTTAAAGTACAAAAGGGAAAATAAAAAATTAATATGGGTTGTATTTACAATGGTGTTTTTTTTTAATGGTTGCCCGTTCACAAAGGTCACAAATCTTGCTGTTGTGATTGCACACTTGTATTTCACCTAATAGATATGGGAGTTTATCAAAATTGGATTTGTTTTCAAATTCTTTGTGGGTCTGTGTAATCTGAGTAAAATACATAATGTTTCTCTAATATGGTTAGGAAGTGCAGCTCAGTTTTTTGTGGGCAGTGTGCACATAGCCTGTCTTCTCTTGAGCCAAGTCTGCCTGCAGCGGCCTCTCTCAATAGCAAAGCTATGCTCACTAAGTCTGTACATAGAAAAGCTTTGACTAATTGGGATGTTTTTGATGGCGTAGAAGGCCCTTCTTGCCTTGTCTCTCAGATCGTTCACAGCTTTGTGGAAGTTAGCTTTTGTGCTGATTTTTAGGCTGAAGGATGTATTGTTTTTTGTGTGCTCAAGGGCAACGGTGTCAAGATGGAATTTGTTTTCGTGGTCCTGGCAACTGGACCATTTTTGGAACACCATTATTTTTGTCTTGCTGCGATTTACTGTCAAAGTCCAGGTCTGACAGAATCTGTGCAGAAGATCTAGATGCTGCTGTAAGCCCTCCTTGGTTGGGGACTGAAGCACCAGATCATCAGCAAACAGTGGACTTCATTTCAGATTCAAGTAGGGTGAGGACGGGTGCTGCAGACTGTTCTAGTGCCCTTGCCAATTTGTTGATATATATATATATACACTATCGTTCAAAAGTTTGTGGTCACATAGAAATGTCCTTGTTTTTGAAAGAAAAGCAAAAAAAAATGTGTCCCTTAAAATAACAACAAATTGATCAGAAATACAGTGTAGACATTGTTAATGTTGTAAATGACTACTGTAGCTGGAAACGGCAGATTTTTTTATGGAATATCTATATAGGCGTGCAAAGGCCCATTATCAGCAACCATCACTCCTGTGTTCCAATGGCACGTTATGTTAGCTAGTAATCCAAGTTTATCATTTTAAAAGGCTAATTGATCGTTAGAAAACCCTTTTGCAATTATGTTAGCACAGCTGAAAACTGTTTTTCTGATTAAAGAATCAATAAAACTGGCCTTCTTTAGACTAGTTGATTATCTGAAGCATCAGCATTTGTGGGTTCAATTACAGGCTCAAAATGGCCAGAAACAAAGACCTTTCTTCTGAAACTCATCAGTCTATTCTTGTTCTGAGAAATGAAGGCTATTCCATGCGAGAAATTGCCAAGAAAATGAAGATCTCGTACAACACTGTGTACTACTCCCTTCACAGAACAGAGCAAACTGGCTAGAATAGAAAGAGTGGGAGGCCCCGGTACACAACTGAGCAAGAGGACAAGTACATATTAGAATGTCTAGTTTGAGAAACAGACGCCTCACTAGTCCTCAACTGGCAGCTTCATTAAATTGTACCCGCAAAACACCAGTCTCAACGTCAACAGTGAAGAGGTGACTCCGGGATGCTGGCCTTCTAGGCAGAGTTCCTCTGTCGAGTGTCTGTGTGCTTTTGCCTATCTTAATCTTTTCTTTTTATTGGCCAGTCTGAGATATGGCTTTTTCATTGCAGCTCTGCCTAGAAGGCCAGCATCCCGGGTCGCCTCTTCACTGTTGACGTTGAGACTGGTGTTTTGCAGGTACTATTTAATGAAGCTGCCATTTGAGGAATTGTGTGGCGTCTGTTTCGTTTTACCACAACTTTGGAAGTATGCTTGGGGTCATTGTCCATTTGGAAGACGCATTTACATGATGCTGCCACCACGTGCTTCACAGTTGGGATGGTGTTCTTCAGCTTGCAAGCCCCCCCCCCCCCCCCCCTTTCCTCCCAACATAACAATGGTCATTATGGCCAAACAGTTCTATTTTTGTTTCATCAGACCAAAAACTACGATCTTTGTCCCCATGTGCAGTTGTAAACCGTAGTCTGGCTTTTTTTTAATGGCGGCTTTGGAGCAGTGGCTTCTTCCTTGCTGAGTGGCCTTTCAGGTTATGTCAATATAGTGTATGGAAACTTCTGACTTCAGCTATATATATGTGTGTGTGTGTGTGTGTATATATATATATATATATATATATATATATACAGTGCCTTGCGAAAATATTCGGCCCCCTTGAACTTTGCGACCTTTTGCCACATTTCAGGCTTCAAACATAAAGATATAAAACTGTATTTTTTTGTGAAGAATCAACAACAAGTGGGACACAATCATGAAGTGGAACGACATTTATTGGATATTTCAAACTTTTTTAACAAATCAAAAACTGAAAAATTGGGCGTGCAAAATTATTCAGCCCCCTTAAGTTAATACTTTGTAGCGCCACCTTTTGCTGCGATTACAGCTGTAAGTCGCTTGGGGTATGTCTCTATCAGTTTTGCACATCGAGAGACTGACATTTTTTCCCATTCCTCCTTGCAAAACAGCTCGAGCTCAGTGAGGTTGGATGGAGAGCATTTGTGAACAGCAGTTTTCAGTTCTTTCCACAGATTCTCGATTGGATTCAGGTCTGGACTTTGACTTGGCCATTCTAACACCTGGATATGTTTATTTTTTAACCATTCCATTGTAGATTTTGCTTTATGTTTTGGATCATTGTCTTGTTGGAAGACAAATCTCCGTCCCAGTCTCAGGTCTTTTGCAGACTCCATCAGGTTTTCTTCCAGAATGGTCCTGTATTTGGCTCCATCCATCTTCCCATCAATTTTAACCATCTTCCCTGTCCCTGCTGAAGAAAAGCATGCCCAAACCATGATGCTGCCACCACCATGTTTGACAGTGGGGATGGTGTGTTCAGCTGTGTTGCTTTTACGCCAAACATAACGTTTTGTATTGTTGCCAAAAAGTTCAATTTTGGTTTCATCTGACCAGAGCACCTTCTTCCACATGTTTGGTGTGTCTCCCAGGTGGCTTGTGGCAAACTTTAAACAACACTTTTTATGGATATCTTTAAGAAATGGCTTTCCTCTTGCCACTCTTCCATAAAGGCCATATTTGTGCAATATACAACTGATTGTTGTCCTATGGACAGAGTCTCCCACCTCAGCTGTAGATCTCTGCAGTTCATCCAGAGTGATCATGGGCCTCTTGGCTGCATCTCTGATCAGTCTTCTCCTTGTATGAGCTGAAAGTTTAGAGGGACGGCCAGGTCTTGGTAGATTTGCAGTGGTCTGATACTCCTTCCATTTCAATATTATCGCTTGCACAGTGCTCCTTGGGATGTTTAAAGCTTGGGAAATATTTTTGTATCCAAATCCGGCTTTAAACTTCTTCACAACAGTATCTCGGACCTGCCTGGTGTGTTCCTTGTTCTTCATGATGCTCTCTGCGCTTTTAACGGACCTCTGAGACTATCACAGTGCAGGTGCATTTAGACGGAGACTTGATTACACACAGGTGGATTGTATTTATCATCATTAGTCATTTAGGTCAACATTGGATCATTCAGAGATCCTCACTGAACTTCTGGAGAGAGTTTGCTGCACTGAAAGTAAAGGGGCTGAATAATTTTGCACGCCCAATTTTTCAGTTTTTGATTTGTTAAAAAAGTTTGAAATATCCAATAAATGTTGTTCCACTTTACGATTGTGTCCCACTTGTTGTTGATTCTTCACCAAAAAATACAGTTTTATATCTTTATGTTTGAAGCCTGAAATGTGGCAAAAGGTCGCAAAGTTCAAGGGGGCCGAATATTTTCGCAAGGCACTGTATATATATATATATATATATACACACACAAACACAGTGTTTAATTGGTATATTGTAATTCCTTCGCCACCATGGCCTATTAATTGCCTTACCTCCCTTATCTTACCTCATTTGCACACACTGTATATATACTTTTTATGTGTTGTTGTATGTGTCCAACTGCTTTGCTTTATATTGGCCAGGTCGCAGTTGTAAATGAGAACTTGTTCTCAACTGGCCTACCTGGTTAAATAAAGGGGAAATATATATATATTTTTTGTCAGAATCCCCCGTCTAATATCTATAACCCTCTTATCAGGAAATAATTCCTTGAAGAGAGCACATATTAGCTAGGCAATAACATTGACTTAGTTGTGTAGGATGGAAAAACTGCTCTGAAATGGTCTGTCGATGGGTGATTGGTGATGGTCTGTCTTTGTCATGGTGTGTTAGATGGGCTGCTTGCTGATGGAATGCTGATGTGTAGCTTTCAGGGTTTGGCTCAGCATATGTTCGACACTGTGTCTATCTGGAAGTAGCACCTCAAGACCCCAAATATTTTGAGTGACAAGTGTGTCTGGGTCTACCTGTGGAGGGGGTGTATTGAGAAACCTGGCTGGAAACAGTGAGACACATGATACAAACAAATAGTCATGGAGACCTGGAAGTCTATTTGTGGGAGAATGGAGTTTCTGACGTGTTCTCTCATAGGTGTGTTTTCTGTCTGTGCAAGACAGCTGTCTGGGGAAAATACTGCAACAAAAGCAGGTATCCAATACCACCCCTACCACAAACACTTTTATCATTTGTGATGTGTGAGTGTGGCCCATAGCTTATATTGCCATGAAATTAGGCTAGACCTATTACCAATTTGGTCTTGTGTTTGGTAAGACAGTGTGTGTCTGTTCCTCTGACAGGACATGTTCAGGTACATTAGAGCCTTATTCAGGTACAGTAGAGCTCGTTTATTATGTTGTAATAATGACATGTTCCGTTATGTCGCTTTAATTTAGTTTGTCATTTTGCATTAGCCTGTGAACTCCTCACTAAAACTCCGAAATGTAACTGTTTATAATCACCGCCTTCTCCCACAGAATGCTGATTCAACCAGTGTTGTGACTGTAAAACCTGCCAGTAATCATTGTTCTGTTTCTTTGTAGTCTCAGTGTGACATGTCTGGAATTTGAACCCAGTATGTGTGGGTTGGCCTTGGTTTAGTTGTTCTGTATTCTTTATCCTCACTACTGCATTTCACTCCACTAGCAGTGTTTCCCCTAGGATTTTTTTCAGCAGTGGTGGCAAGGGTGCACTGCTATTAGCGTTAGCGCAATGACATGTTAGCTGTTCCCGTAGACTTCCCGTCATTGAGCCATCAACTATCCATTTAAAAGCACGTCTAGGCGGAAATAAATAAATATGCATATACAGTACCAGTCAAAAGTTTGGACACACCTACTCATTCCAGGGTTTTCTTTATTTTGACTATATTCTACATTTTTGAATAATAGTGAAGACCTATAAATAGACCTATGAAATAACACATATGGAATCATGTAGTAACCAAAAAGGTGTTACACAAATCAAAATATTTTTGATATTTGAGATTCTTCAAAGTAGGCACCCTTTGCCTTGATGACAGCTTTGCACACTCTTGGCATTCTCTCAACCAGCTTCATGGGGTAATCACATGGAATGCATTTCAATTAACAGGTGTGCCTTGTTAAAAGTTAATTTGTGGAATTTCTTTCCTTAATGCATTTGAGCCAATCAGTTGTGTTGTGACAAGGTAGGGGTGGTATACAGAAGATAGCCCTACTTGGTAAAAGACCCAAGTCCATATTATGTCAAGAACAGCTCAAATAAGCAAAGAGAAACAACAGCCCATCATTACTTTAAGACATGAAGGCCAGTCAATTCGGAAAATTGAACGTTTCTTCAAGTGCAGTTGCAAAAACCATTAAGCGCTATGATGAAAGTGGCCCTCATGAGGACCGCCACAGAAAAGGAATACCCAGAGTTACCTCTGCTGCAGAGAATAAGTTCATTAGAGTTAACTGCACCTCAGAAATTGCAGACCAAATAAATGCTTCACAGAGTTCAAGTAACAGACACATCTCAACATCAACTGTTCAGAGGAGACTGCATGAATCAGTCCTTCATGGTCAAATTGCTGCAAAGTAACCACTACTAAAGGACTCCAATAAGACAAAGAGACTTGCTTGAGCCAAGAAACATGCGCAATGGACATAAGACTGGTGGAAATCTGCCCTTTGGTCTGATGAGTCCAAATCTTTGGCTGCTTTTCCTTCTCTCCACGGTCCAACTCATTCCAAACCATGTCAATTGGGTTGAGATCGGGTGATTGTGGAAGCCAGGTCATCTGATTCAGCACTTCATCACTCTCCTTCTTGGTCAAATAGCCCTTAGACAGCCTGGAGGTGTATTTGGGATCATTGTCCTGTTGAAAAACAAATTATAGTGCCACTAGAATGCTGTGGTCGCCATGCTGGTTTAGAGTGCCTTGAATTCTAAATAAATCACTGACAATGTCACCAGGAAAGCACCATCACACCACCTCCTCCATGCTTCTTGGTGGGAACCACACATGCAGAGATCATCCGTTCACCTATTCTGCATCTCACAAATACACAGCGGTTGGACTCATCAGACCAAAGGACAGGTTTCCACCGGTCTAATGTCCATTGCTTGTGTTTCTTGGCCCAAGCAAGTCTCTTCAACTTATCGGTGTCCTTTAGTAGTGGTTTCTTTGCAGCAATTTGACCATGAAGGCCTGATTCACGCAGTCTCTGAACAGTTGATGTTGAGATGTGTCTGTTATTTGAACTCTGTGAAGCATTTATTTGGGCTGTAATCTGAGGTGCAGTTAATTGTCGATTTCTGAGGCTGATAATTAATGAACTTCTCTTCTGCAGCAGAGGTAACTCTCGGTCCTCATGAGAGCCAGTTTCATCATAGTGCTTGATGGTTTTTGCGACTGCACTTAAAGAAACTTTCAAAGTTGTTGAAATTTTCCTGATTGACTGACCTTCATGCCTTAAAGTAATGATGGACTGTCATTTCTCTTTGATTTTTTATTTATTTATTTTACCTTTATTTAACCAGGCAAGTCAGTTAAGAACAAATTCTTATTTTCAATGACGGCCTGGGAACAGTGGGTTAACTGCCTGTTCAGGGGCAGAACGACAGATTTGTACCTTGTCAGCTCGGGGGTTTGAACTCGCAACCTTCCGGTTACTAGTCCAACGCTCTAACCACTAGGCTACGCTGCGCTGCCGCCCCGATTATTTGAGCTGTTCTTGCCATAATATGGACTTGGTGTTTTACCAAATAGGGCTATCTTCTGTATACCACCCCTACCTTGTCATAACACAACTGATTGGCGCAAACGCATTAAGAAGGAAAGAAATTCAACAAATTAACTTTTAACAAGGCACACCTACACCTGTTAATTGAAATGCATTCCAGGTGACTATCTCATGAAGCTGGTTGAGAGAATGCCAAGTGTGTGCTAAGCTGTCATCAAGGCAAAGGGTGGCTTCTTTGACAAATCTCAAATACAAAATATATTTTGATTTGTTTAACACTGTTTTGGTTACTACATGATTCCAAATGTGTTATTTCATAGTTTTGATGTCTTCACTATTATTCAACAATGTAGAAAATAGTAAAAATAAAGAAAACCCTGGAATAAGGAGGTACTGTATATGTATACTGAACAAAAATAAAAATGCAACAATTTCAAAGATTTTACTGAGTTACAGTTCATATAACGAAACCAGTCAATTTAAATAAATAAATTAGGCACTAATCTATGGATTTAACATGAATGGGCAGGGGTGCAGCTACAGTAAATTAATCTAGGGGAAACACTGAGTAGAGCCTGCAGAAAGTTTACTATGGGAGGAAATGAACTCATAGTTAATCATGGTCCTGTGTGTACTCCGGGCTTTTTTGGCTTCCTTCCAAATGGCACTTTATTCCCCACCTAGTGCCCTAAAAAGCAGTGCATTTACACGATGTAGGGAACAGGGTGCTATTTGGGATGCTGGCTATGACTGGGCTGTGTTTTCAGAGCCGGGTCAGCAGAGAGCACCCCCCCCAGGCTGTTAGAGAGGGGTGATCTCATCCTTAGCCACCCTCATACATACACACACGCACGGGCAGACTTACACACACACACGTGTAGACTCTGCCCTCACAAGGTCAGTACCTTGGTGTATGCCGGCTAGGGCCTTCTACAATGATGGATCGTGAGACTTTGATAGGGAGAGGTTGGGGGATCCCCTGTGGAATCTGTTGTCACTTAAGCAGCCCTGTATGATTATTTATATTTTCATGCCGTGTGGTTAGAAGGGTACTTAACTGGACTAGGTTGAGAGCAAATATAGTGGTGGTTTGAATAGGCCTGCATAGATATAGGCCTAAACAATCGGATCAGGGTATAGTTGCCCTTAGACACTGATCTTGGGTCAGTTTAGAATTTCTCCCACTAATGGTCAAGGTTGGATTAGGGAGGAGAAACTGATACTAGATGTGTACCAAGGTCATATTTGCTGGAGCTATGAACAACACTGAGTTACTGAGTTACTACCTGCAAGTTAGGGTTGGTGGGTATGTTGTGGCTCTCTTTAACCGAACACCGCAGAATCCCCCTTCAGGAGCCTGATGGACACTGGTGCCATCTGGCATCCTATTCTCCATGGGGTCCTGGCCTAGATTTAGTGCCCTGGCAGGCTGTGTGTGTGTGGCCTTATTGCTTACATCCTTAGATTTCATTATTATTGCTTATGACAGGCATCACCTGCTCACCAGAGAGGCCATAAGCATCATGTCCATGGCCCTTCTAAGTTCCACACATTGCATTAGTAGGCCAATTGATTCTAGAGAAGGCCGGCCCACTGTTGTGGACCCATATTGGCTGTAGACTGGGCTTACCGTGGGACCTCTGGTTTATATTTCTGGCTCATCCCTAGACTATAAACACATTCAATATTATGTGACTCAGCTGAACAAAGGTTACTATGTATGTGTGTGGGCGTGTGGGCGTGTGTGTGTGTGTGTGTGCGTGTGTGTGTGTGTGTGTGTGTGTGTGTGTGTGTGTGTGTGTGTGTGTATATTTGTTGTGTAAGGTTGTGCTGTGCTTGTGTAATGTGACCAAGCTTGCAGAGAGCCAGTGTCAGCCAGTGTCAGTGACGCTGCATTGAGTCACAAAGATGAACTGAACAGAAACTATAGCTTAGCTTGGACTTTGTGACCCCGTGTCTGTGCACTTGCTCCCTGAGTCCGAGAGAGAAAGAGAAATGTGTCTGTCTTGTCGTTGCTTACCTCTCAACTGTGGGCTGAATGTCTGTTTACTCTAAGACACACCTGGGTTTTTTACTCTATTTACAATTCTAAAATGCTAAAATGATAGCTAAAATGACTTACATTTGAAAGATGTTAGGACTTTAAAAAGCTTGGTTAAGCTCAGTTAAATGCTCAGCAGTTGGGAAATAAATGGAAGAAGTGGGGCCCTAGGCTCACAATCCATTCATTATAGTGTTACAACACATGTACAGTATTCTTGCCCACATAACCATATGAACAACACCCACTTTTCAGTTAGCAGGCTTAGCTTAACCCTCCTGGCTCTATCAATGTTATGTGAGTAGAGAGTGAGACTGGGTCCACCACGGCACTACCACAAACAGGACTCATTCATTTACGGGTATATTACTGCGAATTCCATCCTAGTCAAGCAAGGATGGGTTTATTTAATGCGTTCCTCTCTCTCCCAATAACTTAAACAAAGGCGCTCATTGGCATCTGCTAGGCAAATCAGATGATGTAAACTTTCGCTCTCTTGGATCTGGATATCAGTTAACGTTTTTCTGGAACGGACCTCAGAGAAAGAGGAAGGAGGGCGTGAGGAGATTATTTAAAAGAAAACACCTGGAAAATGACCATTGCCATTTCATCACAGCTACAATAGTTTGTGTGACATTTCCCCTAGGTACAGGATCAGCTTCTCCTCCCCGAATCCTAACCATTAGTGGTGAAAATGTAAAACTGACACCAGATCAGCATATAAATGCAACTTTAATCTACACCCAGCGGGAGCAGTGATAGAGGTGTTCAACCCTGCTACCCTGCTACCCCAGACAGGCAAATGATTTAGTAGCCTAGTAGATCCTGGGACAGATAAAGGTTTGTGCTGCAGAACTCCCTTTGCTAGGTCACAGTCGCATGCGAGTGGTATTAATCAAAGTAAACAGCCACAGACCCTTAATGTTAAACATATAGAATTGTTTTAAGATGTTCATACCGTGGATCATTTAGCTATTTGATTTAGAATTTTAGGACCCATGTAGGTATCAGGCCTGTCTGCCTCATTGTTGACCCACTGAAGTAACAGCAGCAGCAGGGGGATACCTTTGGGTTCAGAGTAGGGATGGGCATGGTTATTGGAATATCCAAACAGACATTAGTATTCGATTGGGAGAGTATTCATAAAAATAAAAAAAATAGGCCTGTTTTTTTGGGGAGAGGCTTTGTCTAAAATAAAATAAAAATGATCTATGTGACGTTGCTCCATAGCCTACAAAGATACCATTGCATTCAACGTTTTAATAAAAAAATGTTGTTTCAGATTTTATGAGTGTGCCCTGTAAAAAAGACGCACTGGTAGACAACATACGTTTGACAGGTGTTGCTTGTTGTTGTTGGTCAATCAAAGCCGCGCTACAGTCAGAGGCTCCATGTGTAGCAAGTGACGTGGGAGATTTCTAGCTAATCAATGCAAAATACATTTAAAATGACGAAATTAAGTTTGCTAAATTAGGCATAGGCTACAATGAGCAACCAACAGGTAGGCTTGTGTTGTATCCAGATTGTCAGACCTTCATACTGACCTTGTGTGTTTCCAGATTGTCAGACCTTCATGCTGACCTTGTGGTGTTTCCAGATTGTCAGACCTTCATACTGACCTTGTGTGTTTCCAGATTGTCAGACCTTCATGCTGACCTTGTGGTGTTTCCAGATTGTCAGACCTTCATGCTGACCTTGTGGTGTTTCCAGATTGTCAGACCTTCATACTGACCTTGTGTGTTTCCAGATTGTCAGACCTTCATGCTGACCTTGTGTGTATCCAGATTGTCAGACCTTCATACTGACCTTGTGTGTTTCCAGATTGTCAGACCTTCATGCTGACCTTGTGTGTTTCCAGATTGTCAGACCTTCATGCTGACCTTGTGTGTTTCCAGATTGTCAGACCTTCATGCTGACCTTGTGTGTTTCCAGATTGTCAGACCTTCATGCTGACCTTGTGTGTTTCCAGATTATCAGACCTTCATGCTGACCTTGTGTGTTTCCAGATTGTCAGACCTTCATACTGACCGTGTGCCATTCTGGGTCTTCATAATACTGGCACTGAACACAAGGGTTGCTATTTTCAAACCCCACTGAGCTTTTGTAATGCAAAGGTTAGCAATTAGAGGTCGACCGATTATGATTTTTCAACGCTGATACCGATTATTGGAGGACCAAAAAAGCCGATACCGATTAATCGGCCAATTTTTTATTTATTTATTTGTAATAATGACAATTACAACAATACTGAATGAACACTTATTTTAACTTAATATAATACATCAAAATAAAATCAATTTAGCCTCAAGTAAATAATGAAACATGTTCAATTTGGTTTAAATAATGCAAAAACAAAGTGTTGGAGAAGAAAGTAAAAGTGCAATATGTGCTATGTAAGAAAGCTAACGTTTCAGTTCCTTGCTCAGAACATGAGAACATATGAAAGCTGGTGGTTCATTTTAACATGAGTCTTCAATATTCCCAGGTAAGAAGTTTTAGGTTGTAGTTATTATAGGAATTATAGGACTATTTCCCTCTATACCATTTGTATTTCATTAACCTTTGACTATTAGATGTTCTTATAGGCACTTTAGTATTGCCAGTGTAACAGTATAGCTTTCGTCCCTCTCCTCGCTCCTCCCTGGGCTCGAACCAGCAACACAACGACAACAGCCACCATCGAAGCAGCGTTACCCATGCAGAGGAAGGGGAACAACTACTAGAAGGCTCAGAGCGAGTGACGTTTGAAACGCTATTAGCGCGCGCTAACTAGCTAGCCATTTCACTTCGGTTACACCAGCCTCGTCTCGGGAGTTGATAGGCTTGAAGTCATAAACAGCACAATGATTGATGCACAACGAAGAGCTGCTGGCAAAACGCACAAAAGTTCTGTTTGAATAAATGTTTTTCGCCTGCTTCTGCCTACCACCGCTCAGTCAGATACTTAGTGGGGCAAAAAAAGTATTTAGTCAGCCACCAATTGTGCAAGTTCTCCCACTTCAAAAGATGAGAGAGGCCTGTAATTTTCATCATAGGTACACTTCAACTTTGACAGACAAAATGAGAAAAAAAATCACATGGTAGGATTTTTTATGAATTTATTTGCAAATTATGGTGGAAAATAAGTATTTGGTCACCTACAAACACGCAAGATTTCTGGCTCTCACAGACCTGTAACTTCTTCTTTAAGAGGCTCCTCTGTCCTCCACTCACCTGTGTTAATGGCACCTGTTTGAACTTGTTATCAGTATAAAAGACACCTGTCCACAACCTCAAACAGTCACACTCCAAACTCCACTATGGCCAAGACCAAAGAGCTGTCAAAGGACACCAGAAACAAAATTGTAGACCTGCACCAGGCTGGGAAGACTGAATCTGCAATAGGTAAGCAGCTTGGTTTGAAGAAATCAACTGTGGGAGCAATTATTAGGAAATGGAAGACATACAAGACCACTGATAATCTCCCTCGATCTGGGGCTCCATGCAAGACCTCACCCCGTGGGGTCAAAATGATCACAAGAACGGTGAGCAAAAATCCCAGAACCACACGGGGGGACCTAGTGAATGACCTGCAGAGAGCTGAGACCAAAGTAACAAAGCCTACCATCAGTAACACACTACGCCGCCAAGGACTCAAATCCTGCAGTGCCAGACGTGTCCCCCTGCTTAAGCCAGTACATGTCCAGGCCCGTCTGAAGTTTTCTAGAGAGCATTTGGATGATCCAGAAGAAGATTGGGAGAATGTCATATGGTCAGATGAAACCAAAATATAACTTTTTGGTAAAAACTCAACTCGTCGTGTTTGGAGGACAAAGAATGCTGAGTTTCAACCAAAGAACACCATACCTACTGTGAAGCATGGGGGTGGAAACATCATGCTTTGGGGCTGTTTTTCTGCAAAGGGACCAGGACAACTGATCCGTGTAAAGGAAAGAATGAATGGGGCCATGTATCGTGAGATTTTGAGTGAAAACCTCCTTCCATCAGCAAGGGCATTGAAGATGAAACGTGGCTGGGTCTTTCAGCATGACAATGATCCCAAACACACCGCCCGGGCAACGAAGGAGTGGCTTCGTAAGAAGCATTTCAAGGTCCTGGAGTGGCCTAGCCAGTCTCCAGATCTCAACCCCATAGAAAATCTTTGGAGGGAGTTGAAAGTCTGTGTTGCCCAGCAACAGCCTCAAAACATCACTGCTCTAGAGGAGATCTGCATGGAGGAATGGGTCAAAATACCAGCAACAGTGTGTGAAAACCTTGTGAAGACTTACAGAAAATGTTTGACCTCTGTCTTTGCCAAAAGAGGGTATATAACAAAGTATTGAGATAAACTTTTGTTATTGACCAAATGCTTATTTTCCACCATAATTTGCAAATAAATTCATTAAAAATCCTACAATGTGATTATCTGGATTTTTTTTTCTTGTTTTGTCTGTCATAGTTGAAGTGTACCTATGATGAAAATTACAGGCCTCTCTCATCTTTTTAAGTGAGAGAACTTGCACAATTGGTGGCTGACTAAATACTTTTTTGCCCCACTGTAGATTCTTATATGCTTGTATGCTCAGTCAGATTATATGCAACGCAGGACACGCTAGATAATATCTAGTAATATCATCAACCATGTGTAGTTATCTAGTGATTATGATTGATTGTTTTTTATAAGATAAGTTTAATGCTAGCTAGCAACTTACCTGTGCTTACTGCATTCGTGTAACAGGCAGTCTCCTCGTGGAGTGCAACGAGCGAGAGGCAGGTTGTTATTGTGTTGGACTATTTAACTGTAAGGTTGCAAGACTGGATCCCCCGAGCCGACACGGTAAAAATCTGTCGTTCTGCCCCTGATTGAGGCAGTTAACCCACCGTTCCTAGGCCGTCATTGAAAATAAGAATGTGTTCTTAACTGACTTGCCTAGTTAACTAAAGCTATAACAAAATAATAATAATAAAAAATAATAATAATAATCGGCAAATCGGGGCCCAAAAATACCGATTTCCAATTGTTATGAAAACTTGAAATCGGCCCTAATTAATCGGCCATTCCGATTAATCGGTCGACCTCTATTAGCAATGCTAACAAGTATATGTCAAGTCCCATAGGGAATGCTAACTAAATGATAACGAGTGCATTACAAAAATGTTATAGTCTCTGACCTAAAGTATTTGCATCACAGATATCCCAGCTCATAAAGTTACACAAGTAACTCCAAAATGCTACTCACAATTTGCTGCATTCACGAACAAATATTAGACAGCAACGCTCCAGGAGGGGATTCTCTACTGTTACCAAGCGAAGCTTGATTTTGAAAATAGCTAACCACTGAGCTAGCTACACAGCTAACTAGCTACTAAATTAGCAAACCAAATGCACAACTGCAGAGCATTTAGACAGTTAACATAATAGTTATAAGATATCTAGCTGGCAAACATTTAGTTGTGAATTCCATACTGTAACTAGATCAGCTGGTGCGTGCTGCACCACTGAGTGACTCACAAGGCTCTGGTCTCTCTTCCTTGTGTGCTTGTAAACAAACACTGGGGACTACCGGTAAGCTTCGTAAAGAAAAATGAATGCCTGTTTAACGTAGGTGGCTGGCTGTGGCCAAGGGCTTTGCTGTTGTCGTGTGCTTTTTTTCATCATGCAATCGTCGTAAAGTAGGGGATGGTTCTTCTTCAAATGACTGAATACATTTGTTGTCGGCACAACTCTGAGGCACTTTTTGCACAACACTTGCATTTGGTTGAAATCGGTCTGCCTGTAACCGAAATACTGCCATACCACTGAAGGTGCGCTCTACTTTGGCACCAAATCGATCTCGTTAGCACTCGCTGCACTTATGTTTCCCAGGTTTACTGAGGTAGAGCCCTTTCTCTCCTCACCAGCCTCTAACCACATGCTCTCTACGTGGGGACGCTGAATTTGATTAATCATGCAGCCATAGAAGACATTAGGCTGACCTACCTGTCCATATGTCTCCTCCTCCAGTCAGTCAGGCTGACAAGACGTTAGGCTGGTTTACCTCCATGGATAAGCCTTTCATTCTCCTGCTGTCTCTAACTCTTTCTCTCCTCCTAGCTAAACAGGGACAGACAGGCAGGCAAACACACACACACACACACACACACACACACACACACACACACACACACACACACACACACACACACACACACACACACACACACACACACACACACTACTTCTCTCCTCTCTCCCATGTACACACATTAACATACACTATCAGGAGGCAGAGACCGACACAGAGGAGTACTAGTTACTCCCCTGAAAGTCAAGTGACGTCCGCGTGCATAAATGTATGTGTAACCTAGCTAGCAGAACAGAGGCTCATGGCGGCTGGCTCTTACTGTAATCTCCAGAGAGAGCCATTAAGCTGCTTTGTTCCTCAATACTGCTCCAGTAACAACATTTCAACTTCTTCTTAATCAATGGGAATGTTTAGAAAGGCTTTTTACTCTCTGCTATAATTGTAACCTTGACAGTTAGGTGTGTGTGTGTGTGCGTGTGCGTGTGTGTGTGCGCGTGCGCGTGTGTGTGTGTGTGTGCGTGACTGTGGGTGTTAAAATGTCTATGTGTGTGCGTATTTCTCTTCCTCTAGGGCACATATGTCAGAG